>NW_009223225.1:16419-39142 GCF_000690835.1 Fulmarus glacialis | reverse complement strand
CAACCTTAATGATTCTATGATTCTAATCTGAGAGTGCTTGGGCTGTCCAACAGCAGTCACGTAGCTGAGCCTCTCCAGTGGACTTGTCCTTCATTTCCACTGCTCCAGTTAGCTTAATGCTTTTCTTAACTGCTTCTGAACTCTTTCATAATAGCAGATATATAGCCAGTGTCATCTGACAGATTTTTAGGCATCTCTGTTGTAAACATGTAAGTATTCATTTAATGCTTGAATTGCTTTACCATCCTCTGTGGCTGTATTTCTCATTCCTTTCTGAAATGATCTTTCTTCATCCTTGGCTGAGTCCCCTTCTATGCTTTGAGAAAAAGCTTCTTGATATCTAACACTGCCAGCTATACTTCTTCCAAATTTATTTCAGATTCTTTCCTGATTCATGTGTCTTTTTTGTGAACTCTTTCTTCTTGTTCTCTGTTGTCTTGATTCACTTTTTTATATGGCATGTTTATTTTAAACTTGGTTGGAACTTGCAGGTCTTCATAAAAGCTTAAAAAGATTTCTTGAAAAACTACAAATGGTTGCATAGGTTCCCCTGGCCTAGGGAGGAGGTCTGAGCTGAAAATACCTCAGCCACCTCTGGTGTCTGGGAGGAAGGCTTTTTGATGTGCTCTTTTCAGTGGCCTTGCTGTAACCCACCCAGAAGTACAATTATTCTTGTTTGTAGGCAAAACAGACAGTATCTCATAGCAGCAGAGTTGTGGAGGGGTTGTCGCCATGACTCTGAATCTTATGAGACAAAATAAGATAGTGGTAAGGTTCAAAAACTTCTATGAATAGGAAAGCCTGGTCCTTTGAACTCAATGATGAAACCCTACCCTTCACAGAGGCTGAAACTGAAAAACATGCATGATTATCTCCTTGTTCATAGGAATGGTACTATTTATCAAGCTATTCAGAAGTCTATTGCGCACATATAAACTGTTTTTAAATGAAAAAAAAAAAATTGACTTTTGCCCTACAAACTTCCCAATTAAAAAAAAAAAAAATTGACTCTTGCCCTACAAACTTCCCAATTCAAAAAAAAAAAATTTGACTCTTGCCCTACAAACTTCCCAATTCCCATCCCTCTGCCTAAACCAGCTACCTACAAGAAGGTAGTGATTTCTGTTAGCTTTCAAAAGTTATGCAAAGTGCACTTCAAAAATAAGGGCAGTTGAGTGTCTGTTAGATTATCAGAAACTATTTGCTGCTTCATGAGCCTTTGATTTTTTTTTTTCTTCTTCTCTCTCCCCCCGCCCCCCATTAATCTATACTACTTTGGAACAAATGTTTGCATTAATTGTGCCAACTTTTGAATTAGCAATAGATTAATCTCTAGTGGCTTAAAAATTTGCTTAAGTAAACAACCAATGAATCACATGTTCCTCTAGGGTTTTTTGAAAGTAAACAACAATTTTTTTTCCGGCATGAAATAGGACATTTCTATGTTAAAGATAGGCTCTCTGCTTGAGGCTGAAGAGAGACATAACTTTTCTAATGACAAAACATAATTTTTTAGAATTCTGAAAAGGTAGATTTCTGGGCATGAAGAAATCATACTTTTAATGACTTGGAGAAGGGCTGCCCTTTCTGCTAGTACCTTGCTTTATTTTGGATTGACTTGTGTTTGAAGGTCGAATCAAGCCAACTACAGCAAAGGAACTAGCATCTGCTAAACTGTTGTCTCCTCAGCGTGTTCAGTGTTGTGCTGTCCTCTTTGTGCTGCTGTAATCTGATGGCAGAATGATTAATCTTTCTATCCAGCAGGGCACCTCAAAAGCTAAAACCAACTGTGGAGTATAGAATTGGATCACTTCAAGAGATTTTCTAGGTCTTGTGTGAACTGAATCTTCTCTGTGTGCCAGGTTGTGGTTTTTTTTTTTCCTAGCACTGCATTAGTCACATCGCTTGGCAGTAGAATATTTATTAAACAGACTATTTTCATCAATTATCTGTCTGTTTTTCACATGTGTCATAAACTAGCAGCTTTTCTGCTGCATGTTGCAATGAAACAAGTGGCGTTCAGGTGAATGGAAACTATCCTGCTTCTGTTCCTAACGAAAGACATGGATTGAGGCTTCTACTGAAAGCTGCAATAGTAAATGATTGTCAGTTGCTTCGCTGCAGTCAATACGATTTTGCTCGTTCAAGTTCAAATTCAAGTGAAGATGTACTCTATTAGCTGTAAGGACAGCCTTATTGTTTTGATGAAGAAATAGAAATGCTTTAGCATTGATGTGAAGGTATTATATGGAACCAGTGTTGCATTCAATGTAAATACAGTTCTGCATCTACATTTTTCTCATTTGCATGTATTTAATAATGAAAACAAAATGAAATATTATGAACAAAGTGTAATGTCTTCCTTGCCGAGGAGAGCTCAGGTTCCTAAGTCACGGCATGTGTGTTGGTGAAGACCTCTTTAAAGGCAGAGATCCTGTTGCAAAGCAATACATTACTCAAAGACCTTATTTTTTTAAATTTTGTGCTTGGCATTTTTAAAGCTCTTACATAACAGCTTCTTGGGGGGGTCGTGACATTTAAGCCACTTGTGCTTTGCTGCTTCTTAGCCATTATGTAGTCATGTTCAACACAGGTCCTGGTCATACGACCAGGTAAGAAAGCAAGTTAGCTGAGTAGGTGAACTGTATTGATACAGACCTGAGAGCACGCACTTGGTCTTATGTCAGCTATTAAACTATTGTGAAAGGCCAGGGATTAAATGTTTCATAGTCTTGGCACAGGAAAGTTCAACCAGTTTTTCTGGTAAACAGAAGCCATAAGTAACCGAAAAAGGCTTATCATAAACTGAACGCGGCATTACCTTAAAACCTAAATTAAATTGTGGGTAAAAGTGAAAGTTTATAGCAGAAATTCACAAGATGACAACAACAACAACAAAAAAATCAATGGGAGAGAAAGGAAACAGTTACACAAATTCCAAACTGCACATATAATAGCTAACACTGTGGAGACGGTGTTAAATATAGAGGAGGTGGATGGAAGAACAGTCACTCAGAAGATCATATTCTGTGCTAACCACCATGATGGAGACTGTGAAGGAGGGACAGAGCCACAGTGGGAGAACACATCACTGCCAGGAGCCTCCAGCCTAGTGAGTGTGGACCTGAGGAGGAGCTCCAGGGCTTGTCCCCACATACAGCTGCTTCCAGAGCAGGCTGCCCTGTGGGTAGGCCAAGCCAGCCTGAAGCAAGAAAGATTAGGGTGAGACTAGAAAGCAAAGGGCAAAGAGAGCAGATGCTGCTTGGAGAATCAGGGAAAGGATTTTCTGGATCAGCTATGTGCTGGTGGGTGCCTTTTTTAGTGGATAGGCGCAGCAGGGTCTCACACAGCTGGAGGTATCTGATAAATCGTTATTTCAGCACAATTTCCTCTGCAAATAGTCATGATTGAATGGGGAAGGGTCCATTCATTCTCCTTCCTCTGTAACAGATTCAATGAGCCATGATTCTTGAGTTATTCTTTCTTTACATCTGGATGAAATTGCAGAAGGCTGAGATAAAATGGTATAGTATGAGCAGATGCAACTTTGTTCTCACTAGTTCTCACCTTTCTAAATGTTTTCCTTTGCTCTGCAGCAACAGCAATGTGACATAAAAATATTTGAGTTAGCTTAGCTGCTGGTAAAAGGTATCACTTCAGTATTGTTATTTTGCTACAGTCACTTCTTTGAGTCAGAAAGTGTTGGCTATTAATGTTGTATGTCTTTGATGCTAATCCTCTGCTTCTGCTACATGGTAAGGTATGGTACTGCTTGTACTATGAAACTGTGAGGAGTCTGGGCTCATTTGTTCATTTCTGTAAACATTTTCTGCTCTTGATGCAGATGTAAAGGCACTCTTTGCCCTCTGCAAGAAGAGAATAAAGACTTTTAGAGACTTAATGTTTTGGAAACCATTAAGAGCCAGCCCCTGGGGGCTGAGATCTCCAGCTATATTGAATGAGACTGAAACTATAAGTGTGTCTCTTCTGGTGTGTACTTTCTTTAGATAACCCTGATAATAGTCTAATGAGTGGGAGGTGGTCTAGCCTCATCAGTACAGCGAACTTCGAGTGTGAGTGTATGTGGAGCTGCTGCGGTGGGGCATGCAGCCCCTGCTACCGAAGTGTGAAGTGTGAACAGTCTGAAGCTTGGGCATTCTCCTGGAAAGTTTATACTCTTCTCACCAGACCAGAGTTTCACAAGGGCCAGCAGCATCTCCGCTGCCTCTGCCCAGTCTGAAAAGCCAGGCTGGCTGTTATGCCTCTTCAGTGCTTGCTCAGGCTGATCTGGCTTTAGATCTTAGTAGCTATTTTATTCCAGCCAGCTTTTCCTGGCTAGGCATGGCAAGTGACAGTGAGTCACTGAACAAATTTTTTTTTCCTGAATAATATTCTCTTTCCAGTGATTAATCACTTCTCTGCCTCTCATTTTATGTTGGAATGTAACTTCAAGTGCCTCCTCTCTTGTTTCAGAGGAGGCAAACTCATCACATAAACAATATACAGTTGAGTGTGTACCCGTTAAAAGAAATACGACTAAGTTCTGGGAGACTATGGACAGCAGAAAGTTAATCACTATTTCCTCGTGCTTTGTGTATCTGAATCTTCTGGTACTCATTAAAATAGGACATCAGTCCCCCGCTAAGTACCACACCGGAAGCTACTTATTCTGAATGAGAACTGAAGGAACCATCATGAAGGGAAAATTCACATCATTTAAGCGTGCAATGATTTTTTTAGGGAAATACTGTTTTAGAATTGCTATTAGTGAAGTTTCACAGGGATGCAGAATATGATGGTGACCTCCAAACATTAACATGTTTGTTTTCCGGCAGGTAAGGAACTAATAACTTAGGGTAGAATAATCTAATGCAAACTGGTGCTAAATGATGAGTCACTCCCTATCTTCTCTTTGCTTGAGAAGGTTAAGCTCCTTGCAGTGGTGTTAAATCATTTTGACCCAAGTGCTGTATGAGTTTCAAGGAGATACTCCACTCAAAATCATCACCTTCTTAAAAATTGTTACCTTCTAATGTTATGTCTCTTGCTTTTACCTCTGACCATAACCAGTTTCTGACTCTTTGTTTGGATATATTCTGAATTTGGGGAAAAAACGTATTCATGAAATCTTGTATATCTAAAGATGAGGTTCAGATATAGATTTTAACTTTAGTATGTCTAAGGTGAATTTCCCTCTGAAGAAGCCTGTGTTTCCCTCTTGTTTATAAAGGTAGCCTGAGGTGATTAGCTTATACATAGACAAAAAATGTTTATGTGCCTATATTAGATTAGGTGAATCTTGCCCGAAGAGACTGACAGTTTGGCTGGAGTGTAGACTGAAGGTAGAGTTTCTATGGAATAATCCAATGTTTTGATCACTTGACGTGCAGGATTCCCCTGGTATCAAACTGAAAAAGAAATTAAGACTTTGGCCTGTTTAAATTATATTTTACTGAAAGCACTATAGGTCTTTTTCAGTGAGCAGAAATACGTCTTTTTTCCTGATGGGGCTCCTGTTCACTGGAGGGTCTGTGCGGTGCTCAGGGTGGTGGCACTTTTGTGGCTCTTGGATCTGCGCATTCATTTTGCACCTTTGCTGAACCCTGCAAAAAGAAGCCCTGTAGTGACTGCATGGCCCACCATCCCTTTCTAAATCAAGGAAAGCTTTCTTAGCTGGTGCATTATTTTTTGTTTGCTTCAGGCATACCGGTAATTCTGTAAGTATAAACTCAAGAAAAATCAGAGACCTATTTGTACTCTTGTTGTTCAGGAAATTTGCTGCAGAGTAGTGCTCTAGCACATAAATGATGAATAATAGCTTTATTACAAAATGGTGGTTTGTTTTTATCTTTTTTTTTTTTTTTTAAACATATAACATATTTGTCCAACATTTAAAAGTCCCTGTGAAATATATAGGCACAGATAATACTGGATTTCTCAAGCTAACTTGAGTGCTAGAAAGACTTGCTTATATCTAATGGAGCAATGTGGTTTGGAATAACATTCTCCTTTTCTGAGCCATTGGGAAAGAAGTATGACAAAATGTTGGTGGATCTGAAGACACCTGCAACAAACAGTGGAGGAAGACTGACCATAATGCGTTTCTATGAGTCTATATATTTACCAGAATGCTATATAGTACATTTAAAGCTAGACGTTCTCTTTCTCCTTCCCCAGTGAGCCTAGGAAATAAATTCAGTTTAAGCAAACAAACATTTCCCTGCTGAGAAGTCTGTGCAGTGGCTGTCAGAAAGGACATTTTAATTTATTGGTTACTGAAAAGTTGGCTGGCCCTAGCACACCAACAAAGTGTTCTCTACTGCAGTTGCTCACCATACAAAGTATACTCAAATCATCTTCAGTACTGCTGGTAGCGTTTTTATAGTTCTGGCTTCTGAGAGCAGTCAGTGCTGAGTAGTCCCTGTTTTGCCTTTTTTTCTTTGATGAAAGTGGAAAATTTCCCAGTCTGTCTCTCTGATTTATAATTCTGAAGATAAGATTGACCAATGAAGCTGCTGCAGAACTACATTTAGTTATGGAATGTGGCATACTCTTTCTCATTACTTCTGTAAAATAGGCAATGCTGATTAGATCTAAAATTTTGCCTCTGGATAACAGGAGATCACACAGCTGTGTGCTAGATGATAGAGGCATGCTGTGACCTGTCTGCAGAGCACACTCGTAACTGGCTGAGGGGATGCTGGAGGGGGGCCATGCTGCCCTGGATAGAGGAGAGTCAGCAGCGCTCTGTAAGATTTGCTCTGCCATCGTCTTCCCTCTCATCTTTATCTGTTTCACTTATGTTCTGTTTCTCAGTCAAGCCCTTTGATTTTTGGTTGTGATTCCTTTGCCAAAAAGGGGAAAACTTACTGCAGTATTGGTAGTGCATTGTGATGCACTAGATGAAACTACTAGTTTCATGGATATTTTACTTGAGCTCTCTTTAGAGCTGTAGGTTATGCTCCCTTTATGATGTTAAAAGGTTAAGGGGAATACTAACTAAATACCAATACTATGTCAGTGTTGGAAAACCTCTGGAGAGACATAATCCAATTAGTGCAGACTCTCTAGTAACAGTTGCTTTATAAAATAGCAGTGCTTTGAAAATACTGTCCTTTGTAAATGAAGGAGACTGAAGGGTAGGAGAAGAGGAGGTCCATGTAGATATGCCTGTCTTTCCCTCTGCTGTCTGCCCCTCCATGTAGGATTAATTATTTGTTGCTGATTTTATTGCTGGTTTGGGCTGAAGACACTAGTGGCCTTCTACTTGGCTTTCCAAGATGTACAAGGGGCAAGGGCATGCTGCTTGCAGGCAGAAGATGACTCCTGATCCTTCTTAGGGAAGTTCCCGGGATCAGCTGCTTTGTCTTAAATTCAGAACAAACAGGCTTGGGGTCTTTCAGTGTTTTTTGATGTTATGTTGTGAATTAATCTCGCTCCACCTCTGGAGATTCAGAAGCTTCCAGGCCTTACTTCTCTGGACTGTCAAGCCTTGCTCTGTCTATATGAGCCTTGCATGTTTTGGCCTCCATCTTGTATTCTGTTGCTATAGCACTGGCATCTTGCACATTTGGAGCATAGACCTGTGGTGGCTCCCAGGCTCAGGAGAAGGGGCAGCGTGAGAAGTGCTGTGCCTCTGGGACTCCTGTCCTGACACACACAAGGGCAAGAGCCTGTTTGTGGGACATGTGCCCTCTGGCCCTTGGCTGCTGCCTGAGCAGCAGCACCGAGGGCACTTGGTAGGTTATTTTGTGTATGTGCTTGCAGCATGAAACCCTGGTCCGATGTCTTTTTGCTTGCTGCAGACAAGTGAGAAGGTTAGCAAAGAAGGAGCAAACGATTGGTATTTAATTGGCTTTTGTAATTTAACCCTTTCACCCTGGTTCACTATTTGCATCATTACCAAAAACAGATAGTGCTTTTAGCACAGACAGCTGTTTAACTTAAAAGCCAAACCTGTTTTGCTTCTGCGTGGAAGCAGGCTTTCACTGAGCTCAACTAAACCTGGAGTCTCCTCTGCTTGGGAGCAGAAGATGCCCGGAGCTAAGCTATGCACAAATATCCTGGCTTTTGTAATGCAGACTGCAATCTGGGGGCTTTCCTGCATGGTGGTGTTTCTTTCTTCTGCATTTGGAGCAGGTGGGGAAGGTGTTGGCTTAAAAGATATCCCCCAGAAGGAAAAGGAGAGAAGTTCCTGGGGAGGGCCATGAGTGCAACAGCGCTGGTGCACGTTTGTGAAATTGCGTGCTTTCAATGAAATGAATGGCATTACTTAACTTGTTCTTCTATTTCTTCTGTTCCTACTTTATGCTGTGCTTTTCTGGTAAAGGTTATTAATACTCTTTCTATTAATGTATTTCCCTAAGCCCATGTTTGGGTGTTGCCACTCCTGAGACCAGCAGTTCCAAGAGTTTATATTCATGCTACCTGGAAGGCTGTTTAGTGCTGTGGTTTTGTTTTTTTTCTTTTTTTTGTACTGCTGCATGATTCTGTTCCCTTTATGCCAAGTAATTACTACTGAGCTCTGCAAACTTCTCTCTTTGCACTAATACCTCAAGGAGATAACCGCCTCACCCTGTCTCATCTCCCCCCCTTTCTTTCTTGATACCGTGGATGTAGCTCCATGATATGATTACCAAAAGGGGTCTAAGT
The DNA here is from genome assembly GCF_000690835.1 of Fulmarus glacialis. Lineage (NCBI taxonomy): Eukaryota > Metazoa > Chordata > Aves > Procellariiformes > Procellariidae > Fulmarus > Fulmarus glacialis. Next base: position 30,490 of record NW_009223225.1, on the reverse strand, counting down.
AAGCCTGTCCTCCCTCCCCCCCAAACCCCTGTAACCAAACCAGAGCCCTCCTAACAGTGTTTTCTGTGAACACACAAACTCTCTCATCACTATCCTTAAGGGAGAACATCTGCTGTTGTCCTATCCCCAGTTATCTTCTCTTACAGCTTTGTTTTCCTCTTGGGTATGCGATCGCATAGATGCCTTGTTTTCTTATGTTCTATGTGATATGTCCTCAGGATTTTGAAAAGACCTGTACATTCACCGACCTGTTTTTTATTACTATGTTTCTGTATCCATTTACTCTCTCTTCTCATGTTCTATTTTGCTCAATCATCTGGCTTTTTCCTCTCTGCTACGTGACCATCCTATTTTGTGCTGTCTCATAGTTCAGACATGAGATCTGATGAGCCTTTTCCCATCTCCTTATCTCCCTGCCCCTTTTTATTTTCCCTGCAGACTTTTGCAGATTCACTTTGGTTAATTGTGCTTGTGTTTGGCAAGAGCTGCTGGCATAAGCTCTAACACAGCTTCTTGAAGAGTCTTACATCTTTCAGTTCTCTGGCTGCTTTGAGCTTTTAACTAATTTATCACCCTCATCTTGGAAGCATAGAGCTTGTCATGAAGAACAAAAATCCATGGTTTCTTGAGATATGCATCTGTACACATCCTGTGGAGCAGTATTATGAAAAGCTTTGCTTGGTCTTTGCTAATGCTGAGCTAGTTTTTTGAATGGAGCCTGATATTTATTGACTATCCAGATCCTAATGCTTATCTGTTGTGTGAGCTTGCTCAGTGCTTCTCTGTCTCAACATTATTTCTGAATAACAGTAATAGTTGCTTCTTTTTCCAGAATTGTATAAACAGGTATTTTCTATTGGTTTTCATCACGCCACATTTTGCCGGCTTTCTTGTTTTGGTTTCTGAGTTTTTGGTTGTTTGTTTTAAATAAATAAATGCAAAGAGTCTCTTTCCAGGGTGAAAACCGGGGAGGTAAGGTCAGTCCTTCCAGGATTAAGCTCTTACATACAAACTCAGTTATGGAAGGAAAGGTATCGCCATCCATTCTTGCAAAAAGCAATGTAAGATGTAGAGGATTTGCTTGTGCCTGGAAGGATTTTTTAGGCAAGTATTTTAAAACAAACAAAATCCACACTTGATATTTGCTTCCAATGTAATCAGTACCATTTTTGTGGACTGCAGTGAGGACTAGGCCCACTCCCAGTGCTGTCAAAAATGCTGTAAATTAAACCTCTTAGAGAACAACCTGCTACAATGAAAAAATAATTAATGTTGCATAATATTATATGCTGTATATAATTTTGGTCAAATTCCCATTTAAAAATATGTTAGTAATTACTTTCTCGCTTTTTCTTGCAGAATACCATTAGGCTTTAAGTTTTTGTGAAATACTGTTGTAACACTAGAAATGTTCTTCTTTCCTTTGCAATGTCACCGAGAGGCTCAGAAATTTCCTTTTTAGCAAAAGCAAAAGTGGAATATAGTCAGGTCCTCTGAATTACATATGGAGTGACTTCAACAGTTGGCTTGAATTTCCAAAAGATTTTTGTGAGACAGTTCAGGGACAGAGTTATTAGCGGAGTCATTCAGTGTGCTTTGTTATGCTATAGTGCCTGAACTTTTTCTGTGCGTGCGCTATAGGATATCCAGCATTAACAGCTTCGAGTTCCTGGGGCCAGTAGTAAAATAGAAATAATTTTGTGCCAGTATCCTTTGTGTTCATCTGTGTTCATGGTGAGTATGAGGTTGATTAGTCTAAACCTTTCCATTGAATTGGAAGTTTTGTAATAGGTTTAAATGCAGGTAGATTCGGGCCCTCTTACAACTTGACCCTTTCCCGCTTCCTTGGCAGGATAGCATGTTCTTAGTTGTCTGTAAGTCACTGGCCACATGCATATGAGGAAAGTATTCAGAATACAAAACTATTTAGAAAAGCTTATTTAATCAACTGTGCTCAGCGAAAGTTTTCTGTGGTTCACTGAAAGGAGAATCGAATCACATCTAGTTCAAATTTGGAAAATGGGCTGTTGGATCATAAGGAGCCTTTACCTGGCAAATATCCAAGCTGAGCACAATTTGAGTTACTGCCTAGCCAGTCTTAATGTTTAAAAGTTTGTCAGACATTAAGGAATATTTTAGAAATTAATCTCTCATGCTTGTCACTTAATACTGCTATCTTCCTAGACCTTCCTTTGCAAACAAGAGGTTTATCTCGGTTATAATAATATAGTGTAATTAAGTGGATGAGTTTACTAATTAGCATTATAAAACTTTTAAATTAAATGTAATGGTGAAGAGCCTCCCAAGGTCTAGCCATGCTGGAGATTGTTGTGTTTTTCATACATCATTCTAAACAGATAAGAGGATGTAAAATGATTAGCATAACTGGTGACTATTTCACTGCTTTACGATCCTATGATTTGAGTCATCAGCTTTATCTGTGTTAATAAGTGGATTTCACCCTTTAGCTTTGAGTTCTTGTAGATTTGGGAAGGCAGTGCAATATGGCCCAAATCCTTAGTCTTCATCAGACTGAGTGGATGTTCCAAGATGTACATTACATTTCAGAGCACTGCACGTGTGTCTGTGGTGCTGCAATGAGTCTTCTGCTTCTCCTGTGTTTCATTTCGCTTCTGGTCTCTTTTTCCCTGGGCTCTATTTGCTGTTGGACAATTTCTGACTGACCGGGAGTGGGTGGTGAAGCTCTGCTGGCTTGTTTCCTAATCCATTAAAACAAGTTGCTCACCCAAAGGACCATCTGGACTGAACCCCCTCAGCTCCTGAACCTCTAGGCTACTGCTGTGCCCTACTTTTACATGGCCATGCAAGAACATGGGGCATCAAAGCACCTGCTGCTTAGGCTTGGCCTTAGGGCTGCCCTCAATCTAACTTATTCTACCTGTATAGATCCCATTTGGATATTTTCTCCCTTGGAGTGGCCTTAGCTTCACTGAGAAAATCCAATTTCTACACAGAGAAGTGGCATCAGGACAGCTGGGATCATTACTCCACACATAGTTAACAACCAGCCAGAATTTATGTGAGGCCTCAAGGGAAGAATTTGAAGTTTGATGAGCTCCCGGTGTGATGGGTCTGTGCTATGTCCTCTGTCTTCATCTCCCTCGTTTCCTGCTTTGATTTAAATTTGATCAACAACTGTCCTGCAGGCACTTTTAACCTTCCATTGAATTGGAAAATTAGAAAAAAGGAGGGTATCTTCGGTTATCTGCCAGCATAGTCCAATCTGTGAGGACTTCCTGCTTCATTTGGGGAGTCATATCTTTTGTTAAATGTGACAACTGTTCCTAGAAGTAGTAGTTATTCATATCTCATTATTGGGGATGTTATGTTTACCTGTGCCAAAAAGGTCTTGTTCATATCTGGAAATGGCAGTGAAAAAGGACAGTATGTGACATTGCTGAAAATGGCTTTAATAAGGAAAATGGTCTTAATTACTGCCTGGCAATCACAATACTAGATGTAGAGGAATAAGTGTTGGCACAGCAAGGGTTCAGACCAGCAGCAGAGGCAAGGGTATATTTGTACCAGGCAGCAGAAGTTGGCATGCAGGCATCCAGATGAAGTAAACTCAAGCATAGCCCAGTTGCCATCAAAGCACAGGTCTACTCCCTTATTCGCAGCTGAGCTCTGTTATTTTTAAGGTGGTGGGGTGCTACCACACTATAAGCCCTGCCTCTCCTTTGCCAGCTTTGTGTTTGAGAGCTTGTTGCAGTCCTAACAGTAGAGAGAAAGAAAAAGAAACACTAGTTGTGAAGAAGAGACCTTATGTTGGTGTGGGTGAGGCTGCAGGTTGTGGAAGGATGGGGAGCAGAACCACCATGTCCCCTGGCTTGAGTCGCCTTGCACCGCCTCTCACTGCGGTCACCCCTTGGACTCGCAGCTTTCCCTGGTGTTGCAAATTGTGGTTGGGCTGTTGTGGGGAGATACTGGTGGTGGTCGCTGTATGGATCTCAGCAGTGAATATTCCTGTAAGCAGCTGCCCGCTTCTCCCTAAAGTACATTGCCTACGCAGTAAGAGCAGCTTGTATCAAGAACAAGGCAAGTATGCAGGTTTTTCCTTCAGTAAGACAATGTAAAAAAACATTCATAATGCTTGCTGGAAGGTGGTTTTAATATGTTCTCTTCTTCTTGATGGGCTTTCATTTTGCTACTACTTTATGGCCGTGGAAAAAATACATTTTTGCCTGACCCATCAGTGCAGTAGCAATATGGAAAATGATTTAAAGTTCTAATATATATTGGAAATCTAGCCATGCGGTCTGTGCTGCAGGAAAGAAACCCAGACAATTATTCGTGGAAGCTGTTCTAAACTTAAAACCACCATTATTGATATTTTAAACTTGTGTTTCAGGAATAAAGCAGTTACCAAAATTCACATGCCCTGTGTCTTCAGGCATCTTGAGCTGAACAACCCCTGTGAACAGTCCTTTTTGTGTGGCTATCTCTGTTCGAGGTTTGCATTCCCACAGGGGATGGGTCTATGCAGCATGCCTTAAGAAATAATTTCATGCATCACTGCAGTCTCTTGAAACTAATTTAACATCCTATTTTGTTGCAGTACTTCTTCGTGGTAACAGGCACAGCTTACAGTCAACCTCACATGCTGACCACCTTCCTCCTTTTTTGTTTGCTTTTTTGTTTTGTTTTTAGTACTTAGCATTTAACTGTTTATATTAGCAGTGCTGCTAATTAATGAGGTCTAGTCTAAACAGGTAATCATTCTCTTTTTCCAGGTGGTTAATGGGGCTCCTATTAGTATCACCAAGGAGTAGCCAGGAGTGGTTGTTTACACACATGAAGTTGTGCTCTAGGGTGCTCTAAAAGGAATGCAAAACGACATATTTTCCGGTATCTAACCACAACCTATTTTACGTAGGTCAGTCTTCAAATAATGCAAAGTAATTCAAAGGGTCAGTATATCCTTGTATTCCTAAAAATTTCTGGGGCACACTTAGTTTCTTTGTATTCTGTGAGTTAACTAAAAATATCACCAGATGCTATATATCTGTCTATCTAAATTTAATCTTAATTGTTACTCCTGTATTAATTGAGTTGTTGCTAGCGATGTTTGCTGGGCCAGAAGTTTTTTTTCCCCTTATCTCAGATATTTATATCTTGACTCTTTTTGAGGTCTCACATGGGGATTTTCAGAAGTCTCTGCAGCTGGAGTCCTCTGACTTCTATTCAAATGTGTGTTGCTAATCATTTTGCGATGGATTAAAAGGAATGCTTAAGTGAGACTTCAGCAATAGGTGCTTAACTCTAAAACTGAGTTGCTGAAAAACTAAATACTAATCTTGGAGGCACTTAGGGGGCCCTGAGTGTGGACCAAAGCACCCTCTTCCTCTGGCATGGAGCAGGGGGTCTTTCACCAGTGTGCTATAGCTGAAAGCCTGTTTTCAGGGAGTAGGTTTTCTAAAGGGAGTATTCGTGAGCTGGACTCTGCATTAAAATACAATGGATTCTCCTACATTTGGAAAAACCATGGCCTTAACTTTTACATGAATGATTAAATGTGGTTTTCAGAAGCCTGGTGTGATGATTACCATAGAAATTAGACCACTTAGCAAGCATTAGAAAATCATCTTGGAGCATCCTTCTGTAGCCTGGTAAAGGTAACTGGGATGTGGGACGCTGTATAGGTGTCTGTGCGGCAGGCATGGCTCACTCTGACTCAGTGGTGGGCTGGCTGGGGGTCTGGCTGTGCCCCTCTGGGTCTCTGGGCTCCCAAGGTTGCCTTGGGCCTGTGGATGCTGGCTGAACCAGCTTAAAACAACAGTCTTTCCTACAGACCAGAATTTACCATATGTTGGTATTGTCTGAGATGATGTATAATGCTGCAGAGTGATAGAAGCTTGTGGGGAGAGGGTTGTTTTGCTCAAAAACATTTAAAAGGCAACTAATCTACTTCATTTTGACTGAGGTCAATAACATGAGCGTGAAGTCAATAATACGAGCTGGAAAACAGGATGGGAAGAAAACATCTGTTTGTTAATCTGTGTGTTAACAGTGTTTTTAAGTCTGTGTGGCCAGTTCCCATCTTCAGTTAACTTGTTCCTTTCGTAAAATTTTAGTTCAGTCATGTGAGAAGACACGGAATATCATTGGAAAAGAGCTACAGATTCATGAACAACTAGTGGATTTAAATAATTAGTGTAGTGATAGGGTCATTACGCTTCCCAGAAAGGAAACAATGTCTAAGATCAAAATAAAATAGGGGAAAAAAAATTTAATAAATTCTATGCTATTCATGTATGGCTCAGCTGTATTTAATATATGGAAAAATGCAAGGATGTAACTTGCTTAAGGAGTCAGCAAAGTGTTATCATCACTTCATCTTTAAGTGTAACGAGAAACATTTTTTTACTCAAAGGAGCAGAGTGGCCAGTTCACTGATTTTTCTCCATCACTAGAGGGCCCAGATCACTTTCAGAACATTGTGCGTCTGAGCCAACTTTGGTGTTTAAGTAGTTCTTTGTCTTTGTGTAATACACGTGTGTTTATGAACAGAGATGGAGAGGCATGTTTCAGTTCTTCACGTGCTGCAGCATTACTAAACAAACTTGCCTTTCTCAAAATTAGGAAGCATTGGGAAGCATTTCTATACCGAGAAGGTGGTCAAACACTGGAACAGGCTTTCTAGAGTGGTGGTCGATGCCTGAAGCCTGTCAGTGTCTAAGAGGCATTTGAACAATGCCCTTAATAGCATGCTTTAACTTGGTCAGCCCTGAATTGGTCATGAAATTGGACTAGATGATAGTTGTGGGTCCCTTCCAACTGAAATAGTCTATTCTATTCTAATCTAAAACGTGAGATGCCACTCTGGTACATGACAGAGTGATCCGTTAATGACTAGGCAGGTTTCCAGAGCTCCTGATAAGATGGGAATTGTGGCATAGATGGAGAAATCTTTCGTTTGACCCTCCTAAGATGCTCTTTTGGGGGTCTAGCCCCTGTGAGGGTAAGCAACAGTATTGCAGTATTGCTGTCAAAGTTTTTTGCACCAAGTATTACTCACGCATTCACCAGAATGCATTTCCATCATGTGGAGTTGTTTTATTTGGTCTGTTCCTGGATTAATTTTGTCTCTGGAATATTTGCAAGGCAGAGAACTAATGATTACAACCTGGGTAGGCTTATGGCTATCTCAAGGAATGTCAGAGGTCCATGTTTCTTGTCTTAATGGTGCATGCAGCCCAGCAGTGAGAAATTTAAGGAATCCAAGAGGAGACATCTTCCTCACGGCTTTTTACAGTACAGTCGTTGGAGTGTTGTGTTTAGAGACCTGCACTCAGAAAGGCAACATTGCCCCTGCACCTGTAATGTGTGCTGGTTTCTGAGAGGTTAAAGTGAGCTGCCAGCAGACCAAGGGGGAGAAGAAAATAAGAGTGGACTGAATCTAGCTCAGCTTCCATGAAGACAGCTAAAAATGCCTTATGCTTGAGATGGGAACAGGAATGAGTGCTCAGCAAAAGTGTCACAGATATGGCTCAAGTCCTTTCACTGAAGAGGTCCTCTCTCTTGGAGTCCTGGTGTTGGAAAAAGACAGAAGGGATGTTTGATACAAATTCCTTAGACAGCTTCTTTATATGAATTCTTAGATTGTGGCTACGATAGTCATGAAGTAATGGATGCAGTTCAGCTCAGGGGAGCATGGCAGTCTGGGTGACAGCTCCAGACTTTATTCAGGCTTTGTTAAACTATGACGTTCAGAGTCTGCATGCAAGCTTTCCTTGTGGGAGTTTCTATTGAATGTGTAGGCTTACACAGCTCTTAAGTCTCTAGCAAACAAATTCCTAAAGAAGCCTAAAATCTTGATGGTAGCATCACTTTCAAGCCTCTCATGTTCTTAGGCATTGAATCTAAAAGAAATGGAATGAATCAGTGATTGTTATAAATATCTTTAGTGCTTCATGTAATCTGAGAAACAATTACATGTGTTGTAAATGATACTAAACGTATTTTGTTGCGTTGCTGAACTAAATCAGTAGTTTGGTTTTTAAGTTGTCTCACATAAGTTCCTGGCTTATTTCATATCTGGAGTATTGTTGAACCTAAGCCAAAGTTCTCTTTATTTTTCATAATATTCACATTGGCAAGAAAACAGGTAGTATTTTGGGTAGATCTTGGAGGAAAATGAAGATGTGCTGTTAATCAGAAAGACACACTTTCTTGCTTTGTTTGGTGGAAAGTGGCCAAAAGCTTGGTTCTACTTTGAAGTTCATCAAGGTAGGAAAAGTATTGCAAACTCAAAGCTGTATTCAGTCTCTGGCTAAATTTTGTGTTGTTCTCAGCACGTGGTCCCGAGCTGCACTTTGTTGAATATGAGTGTGAGGCTCCTGCCTCAGCAAAGGTCAATCCTTCTTTCCTTTTCTCAGCTTTTTGCTGAGCAGCTATCTGGAAAGGTGTCATCAACTTTTGTAAATGGGACATTGATCTTATTCTTTGTTACACTGTTGGGAAAGTGTTCATTAGGTGTGATGACCAAATTGCAAGCAGCGTTCTCTTATGTCAGTGATGAAGTTGGTCTGAATATGTAATTCATTCCCAGTGAGGAACGTTTCCAAGTTTGGAGTGACTGCCATTTGTAGCACTAGCAAGTAAAAAGAAAAATCAACAAATTATTATTTATCATTGCCCTTGCTTTGTTGTGAGCATTTAAGTAGCTAAAGTACAGCCCCTCTGAGCTTGTGTTTAGCTACATGAGGTGTGCCAATGAGTCTGTTGAAGAGGCTTGTTCTGACCGTGTGATCCCCAAAGTACACCATGCATTCCCAGGTAAAATTGCAAAGGAGCATCTGCCCTTGGATCAGAGTTTGAAGGTGCATGTTTTGCAGTGCTGTGCTCATCTTGCTTTCTGTCTGTTGGAGAAATTGGGATGACCATTTTGTTTCATTGTACAAAAGAAGCAGATGGGTGTTATTTTTGTCCTATATGCTGAACTCTGGAAAGCCCTATGAAGAACAACTTTCCCAGTGATAGCTGGCCAGTACCTTGCTGTGAATTAATTTAGAGTTATAACCTGCTTTTTTGGGAATATTACCCTACACTTCCAGACTTTGTAGTTGTTCTTGGTGCTTCCTAGAACATTTAGTGATGCAGTTTCACTAATCCATTTGCTCTGATAAACTCAGTAGGTGGATTACAAGGTTTTTCTGTCACTGTAAATCTTGATACCTTCACAAAATGCTTTTCACCTTAGTTTTGATACAGGAGAGCTAAACAAAAGTACAAATATCTGTATTTTCATCTAAGTCTAATGAAAAGAACTTTCTCTACTTTGCAAAGTCAGAGAAGCTGTGTCTTAAATTATTTTTCCATCACTCCATAGTCGTTAGATAGGGGTGAGACGTCAATGATTTTGTGGCTTCATCCCCCTGAACTGATGACTTCTGTTCTAGGTGAGGATGAGACACTCATTGTAGAAGGTTTCGTAGCCTGAACAGTTTTTAACTGTGTTATGATGCTTTTATGCTCTTTCATTTAAAGCCACTGAAAGACCTTTTTTTGTGTTTGGTAATCTTAAAACTTGCCTTGTTTTCTTAAAAAATGAAGGTGATTGTTTTTTCTGAAGTTGTGCTTTTTATTAAAGTGACAGTAAAGTAGGGAAGATTTTGTTGAATGGTTCTATATTATGATGCACAGCAAATGGTACATTGAGACACTGGTTCATTTTGTCTGCTGTTAAAACTAGATTTAAGATGTTAACTAATTGGGAATAGTCCTTCCTTGCACCTTCCTACTAGCTGTTTTTCATAGCAGCAAGCAGCACTCAAAATCTTCTTTGAAAACTTATCACTCAGGTGTTGATTCACGCTACTGCCTATTCCATCCACAAGTTTTTGTTGGTATTTTTGTAATTCTTGTAAAGTTACTAGTATACCATTTATCTATAGTTGAGAGCCTTGTTTTGTATTTCTGAATCACCCTGTGCTGATTTGAAGAAATTATGCCAGAGTGTTCAGACAAGAGAGTCGAAGTTGGGCAAAGACTTCTGAATGAGTATAAATTTCTTTTGTTGAACCAAAGAGCGGAGGAGTGGATCTCTGACTCAGCTCCCCTCTCTCTCTGCTGACAAACTGTGAGCTTGCAGCTGGGAAAGTGCTATGGGAGGAAAAAATGAAGGCCAAAGTCATCGTGTCTATGGAGCCATGCCAGAATCTGTGAGGAAAATCCACCCAAGTTAATGTCAAAGAATTACCCGAAAAAGTGAGAGGAGAAAAATTATTGAGAAAAGATGGCATTTCAAAGGTATCAGCATGGTCGCATATGATGGAAGTGTTGGACAGGGCGGTGGGAAAAGAGCGGTGTTTCTGAGACTTGAGTAAGATGTAGTCGTTTGTCTTGGTTAGAACAAATCCAGAGAAATGCCAAGTGAGGGATAGAAATAGTAAGCAAGAAGTATATTAGAGAGGAGTTGAAATGGAAGACCAAAGTATAGTTGAAGGTCAGGCACTTTAAAATGGGAATGACTGAATCATGCTTGTGTTCTAAGAGGAGAGACTAGAAAAGGCCAAAAACATCTGAAAGGAACTGCAAGGAAAGAGTAAAAAGGGATAGAAAATAGAAGTTGCAGTGGGATTAGTAAGCACCATGAGCAGCCTCCGAAGTCAGGAGTCTGCCTCTCTCAACAGCGCTGGGGAGGAGCGAGCGAGGGAAGAGAAGGGGCAAGCTAAGAGGTGGGATGACACATATGTTGTTCAACCTGTAGGGGAGGGATACGAGATTCTGTGTGAGGAAATGGCACCACAGGTAACTTAACTTACCTGCATTGCTGGCACTTATGCATCGTCTTACGCTCCTCTACCACACTCCCCGATCTTTCCCCAAAACTGCACTGCATTGTAACACTTCCTGTGTTATGTTGTTTTAAAGTGACTTTTACCGATGTAATGGATCATCTTTAAAATTTTCCTTCTTTTGGCCCTATTTGATGAACAAACAAAGCTCCAGTTCTGCTGTCATTTGATCAAGAAGAGAGAGGAGGGGAGATGTGTTGTGCTGGTGACATTTTTGTAGTCAGTAGACTTTGTCCTTTATAATGACGCATCAGTCATGCCCCAGTCTGCTCTGATGAGGCATATGCAAACGAGTGCCAGGAGCAGGGCAGGATGTCACAGAATATAAGAAGAATGAAAAATATGCAATTTTTGCGTAATATTTGATGGATGAAAAGTAAGGGAAATATTTTGGGTTAGAGTAGGACAGCCTTTCTCGTACAATAGTTGTCTGCTAGTGAAGTTGCTGCCTCGTTTTCCCTGCTGCCATTTCTTCTGCCTTTAGCGTTCATTGCTATACTCCCACTTCAGACTCTTTCTGCTGTTGACAGCAGATAGTGGCAGTGGGTTCATGCTTCTCTTTCTACCTTCTATTACTATATATTTTTTCTGTTTTCTACTAGAATGAATGAGAAGGGGGTTTGGTCCAATTTGGCTTTGAGTTGCTTACTCTGTTGTACCTTAAGCTACCTGTAGCTTCTCAGTGTTTGCTCACAAATTCAGTCCATGATCCTGATGGCATTTGGATGTTACTTCCACTCAGATGAGCGGTATTTAGTAGCTTTGTGGACTCTTCTGCAGTACAGTCTAATGAAACGCCTTGCCTTGACTGAGGGGGCAATAACCACAGGCTGAAGGGCACAACATTGCAAATAACAGTGTGAATAGGCTCTTAGTCTCTTCTCCCACCCTAGAGGCGACTGAAAAAATTCTAAGAAAGTAGCATTTTGGTAGAAAGCTTTGACTTTTCGGTTAACAACATCTTTTTTTCATACAGGAACAGGAATTATATATATAAAAAAAAAAGATGGCAGTATGTGGGTTCAGAAACTCTGCTCAGAAGAGCTGTAGTTTGCACCTGTCTGATGCTCTGATTCTCTCATAGGCTGGGTTCTCTGCAGTATTTGATTCTTTGCCATGCACCACAAGGTACCCAGAGGCGTGTGAGATGGAGTTGTATCAAGAAGCATCTATCGGTAGGAAGTGGGAGCATCAGGCACTGAGAGGCATTTCTGAACTATCCAGTTTTGTCTCTGATGTTGATGTATTTCAAATCTCATCCCAAGTATGGACCATTGCTTCTAGTTCCTGCTCTAAGCAGGATGTAATAATCCCATATTCAACACAGACTTCTGTGCAGGTAGAATTTGCAGTATTTTTGGTGTTCATCGGCAAGCTCACGTTGTCATGGCAGTGTAGTTTGATTTCCCATCAAAGACAAGAGCAAAGATGTCCCCTGTTCTTTTCAGACATAAAGAGAGTGAGTTTGTCTAATGAACCACTTACAGCACTTTTATTTTCCTTAAACATCTAACATCCAAATTTATTTAGGTTGTGAGGTCCAGTGAAGCTTGGGGCTGTGGGTGTGGGTGTTTCCCTGAAGGAGTTGCCACTGAAATATATACAGCTGAGCTGGCTGCAGCACTTCTTACTAGAGCATACCTGTCAAGAGGATGAATGAATAGCATGGTAAGGATGCAGTATATCTTTAGTTTAAGGAAGAAAACAGCCCTCTGTTTGTGGTCAATCTAGAGTAGAAAGTGTCAGCCACAGAGTAGACCATGTCACTATCCGTGATACACTTGGGAATCCAGGGTAGCTCTGCAATTCCCTCCTGGCCTGTGTATTTGTTTTCCTTCCAGAGGAGTCTTGGATGTGAAGGTGAGGAGGTATCAGGGTTGTCCAGAGTCCTTTGGAGAAGGCCAACACATGCATCTGGGGATTGGGTTGGCAGGTTGCACAGCTGTGATAACCCTCTGCACTGTTAAGACAACAGCCATTGCTTGGTGCCCACTTCAGAGAGGCAATCCTGTTCCTCTTAGTCAGTAGAATGGCATTTTCTTCACTGTACTGAACTGGATTTGTAAGCCCTTAATGTTTACATGTTTTGTCATAAAATTAATGAGCATACACCCCCTTAAAAATCTCATTAAAGTTTGTCTTTGGCAGATTGCCTCCTAAAGTCTTGACAGCACTTTGGGTGCTGATGATCTGATCGTAGTGTCTTCTCATTCCCTCCTCCTTCCCCATCTGTTTGTATCCACCTCTTGTGTTACAAAAATAAACAGTTTGGGGTAGGAACTGTTTTTTCTGGTTTTGTTTGGTGCAATGCTGTCTGGTGCACAACTTCTCTGCAGTATGAGTTAGCCTCTGCTGGTGGCTGCTACGCTATCTCTATCCAAACAAGTTACTTGAACAGTAGGCTGCATGCTGCAGCATACGTGTAGCATATGATAATGCACGTAACTGTCATGCTTTCCTGTATATAACCTGCATCTCAGACCATCCATTTATACTAATAACTCTGGCAACTTGCTTAAAATCGGAAGTCGAAGCAGAGGGACTGTTGAGGAGGTGAACAAAGGTATGGAAGATCAGAGGCTGCGGAACTTGCAGGGAAAAATGAGGTCTGGTCCCTTCTTCAGTATAATCTGCACTGCTGCCAAATCATGAAGCGGGGAGTGGTGGGAAGATTGTGCACTATAAATATGAAAATGTAGCTGTATTTTAAGAAATTTTAAGATACTTCATAAAATACTGCTCTTTGTATACTGATTTACCATGATCTGAGATGATACAGGGAACAAAGGAAGGAAACTGGAGGCTCAAACAGCCTACAGTAGCAAATTCTTTACTTGTGTGCCTTTGAATGTGTTAAAGTTAGGATTCATTAAACAATGCTTTAGGGGTTGCAGCCATCATTTAAAAATGCCTCCTTTTAAACAAACAAGAAATAGTATAGCCTAATGCAAGTAAGATAAAATATAAATCAGTGGTTCTTTGGTAGCCCTTTATTAAGGATTTATCTGTAAGCAATTTTACAGCAGATTGCATAGTCATGTCTATTCAGTGGGCTTTTAGAAACTGGGGAGATTGTTGTTGTTTAGGAATATCAAAGAACTTTTGTACTTATTATATAGCTCTGGTGAACAATCATTAATCGTCTTAAAAATAACTGGGGACAAATAACATAAAAAACTGCCCCTGGGATGTATTTCTGTTTTATCAGCCAGCAGTTACAAGTAAAAGGCAGAAATGGTGCTTCTAGCTAG
>NW_009223225.1:10662-16388 GCF_000690835.1 Fulmarus glacialis | reverse complement strand
CAGGAATGAAGAAAGAATTATCAGGATGTGAAACGCATTAAATCATGGCAAGAAAATTCCTTTCATCTTGAGTATGGCTGCTGAGATTAATGGTACAGGAAACAAAGCAGAAATGTTAAATATAATGACATTTAAAGAAGAGCAATAACCAGTTTATTAAAGGAGAGTGGTTTGAAATCTGTGAGGTTGGCAGATGGAGTTTTAGAAGCATTTTAAGACACTTTTGCCTCATCTAAATCATCATAGGAGTAAATTAAAATATATTCTGTAAATGAAATCTGGTCTCTATATTATCTCTCCTGAAAGGGATATGCATACTCCTAATTTTTAAAAGGAACTCAAATGTCCTGATTGTGAGCCTGAAATTCTATATCCCAAAAAATTGCCACTTCAACAACTTTCCTATCTGATGTGAATACAGTGAAACAGAGGCTGCTTTAGCAGTCCATGTTCCATTAAGAATGAAATTGAGCTGGGTTTTTTTTAGCTTTCTTTTCTGTCCCATAGCTTTCTCCCTTTCCCAAACTTAATTGCAGCTCCTGACAGTGCTTGGTGCTGCTGCTTACAGGGAAGTACAAAGCCAGGTGAGAGCGGCTCTGTGCCGGCAGCCAGGGAGAGTGCATAACAGTTTAGTTCAGCCACTGTTTCAGTTAGTGGTGTAGCATTAACCTGGGTGTTTCTCCCCTCCAGTGAATTAAATTCTTAAAAGTTCTGCAAATATTATCTTTAGGACTTCTAAGCCTCATTGCCTTGGGAAACCTGGCCAAAAATGTCTCATGGTCCAGTGACCTTGGCAGAGACAAAAAGGCTCAACTCCCCTCTTAGAGGGGGAGCTAGAAGGAATTTCACCTCAAAGAGCTTGGTTGGCAGAGATGTTAATTAGAGGCTATGGATGAGGATCTCTGTAGTTCAGGGTGCTCCAGTATTTGAATGCATCCTACTTCATAAATTTCTGTGCAGCCCTAAGGATGGAAGAGCCCATCTGTGTAGAGAAGGCAGCTGTAGAAGCACCCTTGGTCTAAGACTGCAACGTGCTTGTGAACTGGATGCCTCTAATGATCTTACGGGGCACAGTGCCATTTACCACTCGCCTACTCCTACCACCTTCCCCTTCTTGCTTGAATGTTGCATTTACTCCATTAATTCCTTCTCCATTAATGTTATTAGTTTCTTTCACTCAGATGAAGTCCTATGTATTCCCTACCAACTGTACATGTCAGTCTCTTTGACGTGCACCTGTTTCTTTTAATGAATTAATTCCAAGGCTAGATGATCCTCGTGATCATCTTGCCTGTCCTTCTGTACAGCACAGACCATACGGCTTCCCTGAAATAACTCAATGATAAGAGGGAGGCATTTCTCTCTAATGTTCATTTAATTGGGTGCAGTGAATAGTCTTTTAGTCCATCGATATTTCGGAAGAAAGCCCACCCTAACCTATGATTAACTGAGAGCAATAAACACATTTTGGATTGGAAAGTTAAAACTAATAGATTCAAATAGGCTTCTGAAGTTGATTAGTAGAAGTAGCTCATTTCTCTGGCAAATAGAGAGACACTTGGCCTTTTCCCTGCCTAATACACGAGTGGCTCCTATTAACATAAGCAGGATGTCTTTCGTGTAAAGCTCCTGCGTGGCTGTAGGTACATCTGTCAGCAGCGCAGGGCTGCGCAGCGTACCTCAGCAGGCTCCACGTCAGCCCCACGCTCTCTTCCTGGCAGTTTTAGGCATCCTGTTAATCATGGGAGCTGTCTTCATGCAGTGTGAGAAATGAGTTTTGCCACTATAGTATCTTGTTGAGACTGGCTTGCATCAAACGGTATGAAAGCTGTTTCCTCTTAAGGATAGTGTGAATTTTTGCTCATGTAAGAGACAAGAAGCAGAATGTGTTCAAATGTGAGTGGGGCCGAGGACTATTAATGCATAATGGAACATGGCCCTTGAAGATACTCGTTTGGGAGCAGCTTTTATGATGATGTAGTAATTACTCCTCTAATAGCAGGGGGGAAAAAAAAATCTGCAGGCATTTAACAGCAGCTGGAGAAACAGCAGCAACAGAGGGGATCAAAGAGAAATGACATAAAGGCTGATAGCAAACGGGGGCGGTAGGTGGGGAAGTACTATTGACCTTAAATCTGAAGAATTTAAATAATGATTTCTCTGGAGCAGGCAATATACACAGTATTTTGTTTTCCTTTTTCTTTAGTGATAATCAATCTCTGCAACTCTAATAGAAATTCTAATTAGCCACAACAAAAGCTTCTGTGAAGAAATGGTTTCAGCCTAATACAGTGTGGGAGAAGAGTTTGTGCTTCTGCTCTTTGGAGGCTCTGTGACCTGCTCAGTGGGACCAGAGGCTTAACTGTATTCAGGGTCTTGGTGGGACTATATGCCCTTGCTTCAAGGCCCCTTTGTTAATTAAGAAACTAGAATTGCTTTGTGTCATGTGGCAGCCTAAGTCTAATGATACTGCTTACAGCCTGTGTGTCTGCTTGTTGATCTTATCTACATAACTGTGAACTGAGAGGGGGAATGAATAGTGCTGGAGATTGCTTATACCTTTTCGTGGAGGCAGGCTCTCTGTGGCCTTGCTGTTTGAATGGCTCATGAACATGGCTCAAACTAGAATCAGGTCCAGTTACGTGACTTGAGTGAATGCAGTCTTTACTCTGTAAACTTATGTAATCTTCATTCTTCATAGAAAAATATAAGAGTGACATAGGAAGCATTGGCTCTGAACGTGACATTGGCTCTGAAAGTCAGTGCAATATCTCTGTAGCACGTGGTAGATGAACTGAATTTTCCTGGTTCTGGTGCATAAGAAAGCATGAACGATGTTGTACAGAGTGGTGCTGACTGTGCACAGAAGTCAATGTGGGGTTGGGGGTTTTTGTTCTTTGGGTTTGGGTCCTTATTTTTTGATATGCCAGAATTTGATGTTTCACATGACATAGATGGGTCTTTGTAACTATTTGGAAGATTCCTTTATCGATCCAGCATTTACAAATGCGAACATGAAGTTCACTGGCTTCTACTAATCAGCATTCTGTGTACATCTGGACTTCTGACTTTTTCACAGATAACAGGGTATGTTTCTAATACTATTTGTACTACTGTATTCATATTGACTTAAATGCCAATTCTTACCAATTCGAGTACAACAGTATGTGGATTTAGAGAAAGAAATGTTTCACTGAGCAGATTATCAAAAGCGGAAAGGAGAAAGTAGTTTTCCAGATGACTTGATCCTGCTATGTATGTCACTAAAAAGAACAGAAAGCTCCTAAGCAAATGGATGCACGGTTCTGGATGACATAGCCTAAATAAACTCTGTCTGGAGTGATGTTCTGTTGAGAATGAAACCATCTGTAATGAGTGAAAATACAGCAAACGAGAGAATACTCTTAATAGGGATCTGAGATTCTTTTGATTGTGAGATGTATTGTCTAAGCTGGGTAAAAAGCAGTGGCTGAATTTTGGCTTGCACGGTCAGCAGGTACATTCTCTACAACTGCAGTGAGATTTTATGGTAGGGGGCAGAGTAGGGATTTTAGGATAAATTGAGCTGGGCTCCAGTCTATGGAAATGGGATTTCCAACTCCTGTCTGCACTGCGGTATGGAGGCTGAAGCCCCAGGGGACTTGGCCAGCCTGGTGCAATGCACATGCGCATGTTGTGCTCACCCTCGCACTACACCTGACTTGTTCCATTCTGGGCAATTAATTCCTATGTGCTGGTGGCAGGGGGTGAGTGTGGAGGTGGAGAGAAGAGGAATAAAACTCGGGCAGAATATGCTAGTTAAGCATCCTGCTACTACACCAAATTTGGGCTTGTATAATATGACACTGGATAAAGAATTGAAGCTTATTGATGGAGAAGTAAGTTGGCAGAATATCCCAAACTGTGACTGTCTGCAACTTTATTTTGAGAAGTTCTGTGTAGTATCTCTCTGTGCTTCGTATTACAGACATAAATTAAGATTTGCAATAATATTTCATCTGTTCTTTCAGGGGAAGGAATATTTTCTTAGCAGTGATCATGAGAGAATATAGAACTGCTTCTCCTTGTTGGCTGAAATGCCACAGGAATGGTTTTCTCTGCCGCATTTCACTCCAAAGCGAAATGGCTGCATCAAAAAGAGTTTCCCCATCCTGAATCTTGGTGGTTTTATTTTTCTTGTCTATTGACTTTTCAACTTCAGGTGTTCTGCCTTTTTTTTTTTTCTTTTTTTAAATTAAAGCAGAATAATAATGTTTAAAAACTGGGCTATTGTAGGTTTTAAAATAGAGAAAATAGTATTGAATTTAAAAATTATTCAAAATTCAGTTAAAAGTCAGTGTTATCTTCAAATTGGGTACTTCTCTTGTTCTGGAGGAGAGTTTTGGGGACTCTATCTGCAGTGTTCTCAGTGCTTGAAAGATTACTTTTCTTTAATCTGTGTTGGGAGATTAGTAGGTGAATGCATAATTTTCCATAATCATAAGAGGCAAGATTTATGAATAGTAGCCTCAGACTCCTCTGGGTCACTCACGGCTTAAATTAACTTCTGTTGGTTTGGTGGTTGTTTTTTTTATCTTTTCTTCAAAATGGTTAAGAACAGCATAAGGCTAGCTAGCTAGCAGGAATTTTATCTATTGAATCTCACTTACAAGGATTAATGAAGAGGAAATGGGAGCTTTTGTTGTAGGAACTGAGTGAATCTTAGGGCCTTTATAGCAAACTATTTGTTGATTTAGTAGAAATTGTGTTTCACTAGCAGAGTAATTCATCAGCATCAGACACCAGTAGTACTGCATGTGCTGAAATCAATTTTGTGTGAGGTTCAGAGCACACTAGAAATCTTATGCTTTAAAATAGCTTTCTTGGTATGACAGAGAAGAATCAAGTGATTACCCTAAACTGAAGTAAACGGACATACTAAGACATGTCAAGCTTTATCAATCAAAGCTATTTAACAAAAAAACCTATGCATTTGGCCATTTTTATTTGTGTTGGAAATAAATGCTTTCATTTTCTGAAAAACTACTTGGGGAAATTTTTATCATGTTGAGCTGCTCAGACAGTAAGGTGGTAGATGAAAAATGTCAGAACTGCTATTAACTGGAAACAGTTTATGTGCTGGTAAATGATGTATGAGTGCAATAGGCCAGGATGGTCAGGACACTCAGCCCAGCATAGGTTTTGCCTGGCTGGTGCTGAGAGAAGGGAGGTTATCAGTCCTGCGCTCCTCTTCCCCCCGTGTTTCTGGAAAGCCTGTGGGAGGGCGTCCATGCAGCCACCGACAGTAATGGGATGCAACCGGGTGGCTGTGACTGGACGTGCCACAAAGGGGCATAAAATATGGACTGAGGCATAAAGGGCGGGGGGGTGATGAGGGGTGGGAGAGTGTGAATATATCCAGTAGTGAAGAAAACTACCTGCAACTTTATCTCCTGACAATATTTGCATACATGAAAGCTCTCATTAAGCTTGGCAGAACTGTGGATGAGAAGGGGCTCACGGATCAGGGTATGACTAGCTTTGTCGCACAGGTTTGTCATTCTTTTAAAAAAAAAAAAAAAAAAAAAGGCAAAAAAAAAAAAAGCACTTTCTGAAATCTGCTTTTTTCCCCCAGACCTTGCTGTATATGTATGTTAAAAGGAACATTAAGAACTATTATTGAAAAAGAAATTAATTGCTTGCTAAATTGGGCCTGTGTATACACATTTCCCCTATTTTATAATTGG
>NW_009223225.1:0-10617 GCF_000690835.1 Fulmarus glacialis | reverse complement strand
TGCCGAGGGCATAAAAACTACCCACAGTTGGAAGCTAATAATATCATGTAGTAAGGCAAAGTAATATTTGTGCTAAAAAAAAGTATTGATTAAACTCTTTGCAACATATTGTTGGATTCCTCATATTTAGATTCTCGCTAAAGGTTCACTGAGACACATCATTTTTCCATTAACCACACAGACATTCCTCGCTTAAGTTTCTGCAGACAGCTATTTTGCAATGTGTGCGCTTATCAAAAACCTGATATTAGTCACGCTCATAGTAATATTAGAGAACGTTATGAGTACTTTCATTTCCAGAGCAAAAACATGTCCAGACTTACCCTGGGAAATTTGCTTGGAAAATGACACACCTCTTTTTCTTCAAGCTTACCAGGAATATATGCTTAAAAGGACCACTTATTTGCATGTAGATTCCATGAAGTTTTAAGCGTGAGGTGCATACGTATCTTTAGTCTAAAAGCTCTCCCATGAGCTCCCATGAAAATTTGGCATTGCTGTAGCACGCTTTCTTCTCTTATATGTTCATATTATATGTGTATTTCTGACAGGTTGATTGGTATCAGCTAAACCTGATTTTGCAAGTATAAATAAAGAACTCACTTTTTAATAAATTATTATTTACATCTTCCATGTAGGCCACCTGTTCTAATCTGTGCCCAAATCAGATGCTTAGGGTATGTCTATAGTTAAATTGGAAGATAAGCTTGCAGTACTTGCTTTACTTTAGTTAGTTCCCCTAATAATGTTGAAGAAGTTGCAGTGGCTCTGTAGAAAATGTCAAGTACTTTTCCAAACAGCTGGCTGGGGTACAGAGAGTGCTGAATCCATACAATGCTGATAGATTCCCTGGCTTTGTCAGTTATAAATAACTGTGTGCCATGTCCATGAAGTCCTGTCACTTGATTTAGAAGGAAAACATGAGTTGGGACATCTAAGCAAATGTGACTGGAAGCATCGTATCCTGGTGACGGTCTGTGACTTTTACTGAGACAATTGGAAAGCACTGCATGAAGCCTGTGCTAGACTGGCTGTTACCACACTTCAGAGGTAACCTGTGAAACGGTACATGTAACCAGGATGATTTAATTTTCAAAAAAGAAATTGTATGTGCATATTTAAGACTATTGCACATTATAAGATTTATTAGTCTATACTTTATTTAAAGATGAACACCCAACTTACATGGATGCCCATAAGCATTGTACTGCTTTGACAACGCTAAGCTGAGGGAGGGATGACTGCAGTCTTGTGGTATTCCTGGTGATTAAAATGTGCTGATGAACATAAATGATTGTTCTGGGTTAGATCTAAGATTTGTCTTCCATGCTTTCTTTTCTTCCTACAGGAGAAAAATTGACCCCATTCTGTCCATGGGAGAGAGTCCATAAATTTGTATTCAGAAAGTATCTCCTGATTTATAGCTGGTTATAAAAGACAACTTTTTTATAATACCCTCCACTAAACTGAGTCTCGATATTTTCCCTTTGTGGTCATACCTGTGGCATGCCATACACTGAAGGAGCACTGGGAAACCACAGGGTTCACTTTAGCTGCAGCCCAGATGTTGTTGCTAGCTTTCGGTGCCGCTGCTTTCCCAGCAGAGAGGGCCTGCAGCCTGAAAGTAGCTGCATTGTCAGAAGCTGAAATGGAGAAGACTAAAATGAACTGAGGAGATGGAGAGGCTTGTTTATAGTATGCCACAGTTTATTGCTTATTTATTGTCCAAATCTTTAAAGATGAGCTAATGGAGAAGGGGAACTAATCCCGTGGGCGTTGAGTCTCTTCTGATAGTGAGAAGCACAAGCATAAAATTGCAGTAAAGCAGAATGGCCTCTGAAGAATTTTCCTGTAAGCTTTTTTCCCCTCCTACTGTGCAAAACAACTAGAAAATTTCCATTATAACCATGCTCTTCATCCAAGTTAATAGCTATGTATCAGGGACTGACTTGCCTAGGTAGCCTTCCTCAGAAGACAGAGAGAGATAAAATTTTGTATGCTTTAAACTTCACCTTTGACTTATGTTTCATAATTCTTGCTCTTTGTCGTGTCAATAAGGAGATAAAGATGGAAATGTCATGTGTAAAAAATGGAATAAGTAAACACACTGCTGAATATGGCTCAGGAAAGTAATATTTTTTTTTTTTTTTGCTTACCAGCAGATGGATCCCCTTCGAAATACCCCAGTTTTAGAGCATACCAAAATGATGTGATAATATTCTTAATTTCTTAAATCTCAATATCACATTTTATGAGTGTTGTTCCAGATCCCAACATTTCTTCCTCTGCGGTTCATTGTAAGGATTCCTGAAATCCCTTAATCTGGAGTCGGTAATCTCTCTCAAACACGTTGCTACTGTCTGCTATTAAAGGATTGAACAGAATTAGTCTCCAGGAAGAAGTTCTTAGAGGTTTGGTTTCCTTCCAAAATCTGACCTCATCCATCATTTGGGCACTGATAGTCAAAAGCAAAGGCGATAACCAGAGATTGCAAAGGGAAATAGGAAGAGAAACCGTTGACACTTCTTGTTTGTTTTCAACACTGTGTGTAGTCTGGCCATATGCTTGTCACCCTCTTCCCAACTTTGTTCCCTTGAAATGTTTTTGGTTTGTAGGAGAACTGGGTTATGTTGTGGTTGCCAGAGGAGTAAGCGCAGGCTGTGAAGAGTGGAAAGGGAGAGAAAGCTTTGAGCAGGGCTTGTGGGACAGCTGGGCCACTGCAGAGGCAGACTGCCTTGGTTTGATTTTACTTACTAGGCTTTTCTTTTTTTTCCTACAAAACAACTGGCAGTAAATTCAAGAGCTAAGGAAGGTTCTAGTCCCCCCTCCCCCCCAAATTCCTACCATTCTGAGAAGGGATCATAATCTGATCTGAATCCATTGTACGTTGAATGATAAATCTCATTCTTTATTACCTTATGGTGGCACTAGCCACAAATTTGAGCTACATTTGTAGACTGAATTAGGGTTCTCAAATGGCACCGAGTGCCGATTTGTTTTTCTCCCTGTGAACTAGTATCAGTAAAATCATAAAACAGATTGAAAGATGCTTGTGCATATTGAGATTTTCAGTCATTGATCTTCAGAATGTATCATACATATCTTTGTTTCAGAATTTCTTCCAAAATTTGGGTTTTGAAAAATTTATTTAATTTATTGTCATTGAGCTATGCTCTTCCTAAACTGGATCTAACTGCAGTCTAAAGTAAGAGCCTCGCTCTCTTTTTTCCCTTGAACATTAAACCTCAATAAGTGTTAGACTGTAATATTGGCAACCAGAATACAGAGGAACTCGCATTATCATCAACTGTCATTCTGATCTGACAATACCGTATTATATTCTCAATAGATACTTTTGTCAGCAAACAATGAGTGGCATAGATGACTGTGCTGGTCTGACATGGGGAATTTGACTTGTCAGTTAGAGAAGAATAAGGCAAAAATTGTATACATGGCCAAAATATTTAGCATAAAACTACTCATGTTCCTCCTCTCTGCAGAAGGAAGAAGAAAGTTAAGAGGGAACAGAGAGGCATATATTTAACAGATGGAAGAGGCTGCCTGATTGCACTACCTCTGTCAGCACTGTTGTCTTCTGATAAATGAAGTGCCCAGCATTTGCTGCACAGCTGTGGATACTGAAGGAGAAACTGGAAATGCATGTTGTTCAATAGAAAAGCAAAGATTATTTGTATGAGCTCTTTACTTATCAGATGACTCCAATATATGTGGTGGCAGGGCTGCTGGGTAAATGATTGGGGTTACATTCTTCTGGAGCAGACCCTCTTACGGGCTCTGACCTTCCGCGGCTCATTGCCTAGAAAGCAGTGTATTTCAGCAGAATAGAGCCTCATGAAAGATACATTGCCAGTCACAAAGGAATTTGGCCTTATTTAATATAGTCTTCGCAGAAATATAACCAATTTACTTGCAGGGCTCAGTTCCTTTAGAGTGGCTTAGAAATGGTCTGGATTACATGACAATTTAGTGTACTTAAAAAAAAAAAGTATCTTTCAATCAACTTTAAATATGGAAAAAATTATTTTTAGTATGCAGTTATCACTAGTAGCATGACTGTAATTCTGTTCAGTAGAAAATCTCCAGAGATACAGCAATTTACCTGTTATATCACTGTATTATGTCTTTCTTATAACTGACCTTTGCGTGCTGGTGTTAGTTACGTGGTACTTCAGCCTTGCTTACTGTGCCAGAATGTATCTTCCTAGTGTATAAAGTGATCTTTCAAGATCTGCATATCTACCGTAGTATAATGTTATGTGGAATAAGGCCGATCTTTTCCATTGGAAGCTTGTATTAGTCTTGTGCCCTTAACTGAAGTACGATGTAGATAATAGCTGTAAACACAACTGTAGCACCAGCGAATTAAAATGCCTGCCTGGCTGTAAGGTTTACAGGTGCTTCAGCGAGATGCTTTAACTGCAGGAGAGTTGTTTCAGAATGATCTTATATGTGATAGAATAGTGCTTGGAGGTACGGCACAGATCAGAGCTTTTCTGGCATAGCAGCAGTGCAGAGAGTAAAAATTTAAAAAGCCAAGAGAAACAGGAGTGCTAAAAAGGAACTGGGGAAAACTGTTTCACTAGTGGGGAAGCTGTGGCATGTTGGCCAAGTCATTGATTGCATCTGAACTGGATTCTTAATTTGGCACTTCCACAATAACGGAATAGTTTCTCTTGAGAGAGAAGTACCTTCTGAAGAACAGACTTTAAAACACTGCTTTTTTTCTTTATCAGAAGAGAATTTTTAAGATGTCTTTGTATTTTATCATAAGTGGCCAGTCTGGAATGAAAAACACCAATCTGTAATAGAAATTGCTTGTTTCTTACTCTGTAGTACACTCTGTCCAGAAATGTTCTTGGGGATGGTACTGCTCATACATGGATCATTAACTAAGCATTCGAGCTACTCTGACCTAACCCACTTTTATAGGATTAAATTAAATAGAAATCACAAAATAACTAGCTTTACAGATCTTCTCACCTCGGTCATTTTGTACTTGTATTGGTGGAATTAGACACTACAGCAGACAAGATGATTTCTTCAGGGAAGAGAAAATTTAACGTCATGTCAGCAAAATAACTGCTTTTGAAAGTGAAGGAAGCCAGGAAGACTGTAGTGAAGGTGAATCACTTTAGGCATAGGTTGTGTAATGCATTTAGAATTTAAGATCTATCCTGTGCAAATAAAAATAACGCAGATAACATCCATGGGACCTCTGCTGCCTGAAAAGCCTAGGTCAGAAAACAGAAACTACAGTGGTGATAGCGTTTTAAGTTCATTAGAAATAGGGTCTTTGACTGAAGACCTACAGTCATGGTTGCATGCATCTTTGGGCATTTCTTATTGTCTGTTTAGCAGAGACAAAGTGGGGAAAAAAGTGAATCTACTTCTAACATCTCCCCCCTTGTCTACTTTACCTGTACCAGAGCACAGGAAAGCAGGGCTGACTGCCTCCCCCCAGCTCTGACCATAACAAACAAAAAATCCCATGCAGATTTTGTACTCAAGCCAACATGTGCAAATCCTGGGGTTAGAAATATCACTAGGGCTTAGCAGTACACACTCAGTGAAACCCATTTCCAATACAGAAGCTCACCATCCCAGTAAGAAGTGTCCCTTGTAACAGGACATACAGCCACAAGCTAGCTTAAGCACCAGCAAGGTGTCTATACTCTGAGAATTCGGGACTTGGGAGCAATTAGTGTACAGCATTACCAACCTCATAGGTGAATACGCCAATGCTAAAGCGAAAATAAAGTCAGGCAGCTGGTAACATACCCCCAGCAGGTTTGAAAAGACCTTTTTGCACCACAGCATCTTTTGTAGCATTGCTCATTGTTGCTGTCATCTCTGCCTTCAGAGCCATTAGCCTTAGCCTTAGCTTTTGAGATACCTTTTTTTGAGTCAAGTTCTGAGTTAATGAATGATTTGATAGCGCCTGTTTTGCACCACAGCTTAAAAATCTCGGAGAAAATGTTTGCCTGTGGAGTTGCAATGCTGACAGCAAGGCTGCAGCAAACCTGCAGCTGTATAGTATCAGCACAGCAGCTTCATCTACTCACCATCCTGGTCTTTGCTAGTAAGACAGACTCCTTTTCCTTCCTGTACCTCAAGTTAAAATAAGCTTTCTGCCTGTATTTAAATAGATTGATGAATGGGGTATTCCAGCTGTGTTGACTTTGTCTTGTTTTCTTCTTTAAAGACTTTTTTTCCCCCCTTACAAATTTCAGTGAAGAACATGTGACCGGTTCCTCAGCTGACTTAACTCATTATCCACTGACTTTTGTGGAGTTCTGCCAGCAGAAGGTAACAAAGTGCACGGCTGGGTCGGCCACTGCTGGGAAGGGAAAAGGGAAGGTGGCACAAAGACCCTGCCAGTAATTGATGTGCAGGCTATGTGAATGGTCTGTGATCACACCTACCTATTTTTGTATTAAAAAATGGTATTAGGAGAAAATCTTGATTCAAAATGAGGGAATTGTAATAACCTGGGAAAGCACAAGTGTTCTGCCACTGCGTACATCTCCATTGACTTGAACACCAACTGCCTCATGCAGAACTGAACTGACACTCGTGCTTGCTTCTGCTGATGCTGAAGGGATGGGCTTCCCTGAATAGCCACCACAGCAGCTGGGAGAAAAGGGTTTTTAGTCTGGCCCTAGTTATCCTGACGACAGCTTTCTTTTTTTTTGGTCTTAATTCCTAGAGATACCCACTGCAGAAGATCTTTTCCTGGGAATCATGTAACTAAGTAAATGTTTATTTTAACTCCACTCTTAGAAATACTGCTTAGTAAGGTGGAGTGTTAGTTCCAGATTTCAGGATGTGTGCAGAAAAATCTAAAAGCTTTAAAAAGTAGGAGTAGAGTTGCTTCTTTTCCTTTGACACTAGTTCTGCAAACCTGTGCCTCCGAATCGACCGTGTCTTGGGCTATTCTGATAAAATCCTTTAACAAAACAGCAGCTATTAGACTTTGTAAGTAGAACCAGTTGTTGGAGAGGAAATTGGAGATTACTGAAGTTAAGATGGCATAGCTAAAAAGTGAAAGTTTAGACACACCCTCATCAATCTTGCTGTGATGGCTTAATGTGTTAGTCCAACTCACGCTTCCCCAGCTTTCTATGCCACCTCTTTGCCAGAAGTTCCCAAGCTACCTTGGAACGGGTGAGAGAAAAAGCAAGAGCCCGCTCCTTGCTCCCAGGGAAACTGGAGTGGGTTGGCTTAAACCATCACCTGAGGGGTGGCAGCTGAGCCCTGCCTTTGCCCTTGGTGGGTATTGTGCACTGGTGTATCCCTCCCGGAGCGTGCTGCGGGCTGGGAAGCGCTGGCGGGGAGCTGGCAGAAGCAGATGGCAGAGGGAGGCTGGCAGTGCTTCGAGCCACCACAGCTGTTCAGTAGGTGAATGTGTGTCGCAGCCTGCTTTCAGAAGTTTGCATTCCCTTTAAAAAATGCTGCAGTAAAGAAATATGGTGTACTTGGTATTGCTGGCTTCCCTTTTAACGGGAGTAGCTTTTGGTATCGTTTGCCATATGGAAAGTTGTTTAGTCTGTTCTTAACCGTAATTATTCTTTTATGTAGTCTTGGCCCTTTAATCTCCTTCTGCCTTTCTTGCCAGGTAATGCAAAGGACTTTTATTTATGCGAAGTTTTGTTTATAAAATTAATATTCTTGCAGAGAGTGCATTTTTAAGGCCAAGAAATAAAGTTTTCAGGATGGTTGCATTTTCTTATAAGATTGGTGCGCTGCATTACCTTCAACAATTCATAGGCACGGTATAGTAGATTTCTTATTTAAAAATATGACCATTGCAAGTAATTTTTGTTTGTTTTTCTCTAAAGAAAAAATATATACTCTTATTGTGCTGAGAGAGGCTGACTACTGAAATTTGTGCTTTCCTTTGTGCTTAGTTTTGAAACGCCGTTTAGTAGCTGTTATATCTTTTATTTTTGCTGCATTTTTAAATAAATCTAAGAGACAGTAAAATTAGACTTCATTTTCTTTGAGAAGAACCAGTGGTCCGTGCATTCTCGTTGAGTTTGGAGGAGATTTATGCTATTTTATCAGCTGGTGAATCTGAATCAATGATTCAATAGTCAACTGTCACTTTAGAAATCAAAATTTGTTGGTGATGTACTGAAACAATATTACAGTTTTCTTTATTAATAGTACAGCAATTTTCACTTAGGGGTCTCAAAACATTTGAACAAAGTAGAAGAAAAAAATCTACCTCCTGTTCTTGCAAATGGAAAAACTGAAAAATACAGTGATTAACTGCCAGGGTAGAGAACCTGTATGTATATTTGAATGTGCACAGGACCTGCAGCCCCCTGGTATGTAGTGGCCTGTGTCCATCTTACTAAATTCTCACACCTGCCAGAATAGGGAGCTGCACTCAAACTGTTTCTTGTGAGTTAGCTGGAGGCAGGGACCATTCTTAAACATTGCCTGGGGGGGCAGAGGGGCGAGTGGTAGGATTTTAAGGTGTATAATACAACATTTGCATGGGAAGGAATGTTGTTATTGTTGCCCTTTTTTTCTGGGGTCCCTGACCCCATGGGTTCCCCTGTTAGATGCCGACGTGCTGTCGTCAATGGGGGAGACTGAGTGACTTGAGCCTGACACTAGAGTTCTCCCATGTCCTCAGGCAGCGGCTGCCGTGTGGGAACTCACTCGTAATACGGTGTCCTCAACGTTGCCCAGGGAATTGCTGTGGGAGAGAGAGAGCTGGCTAACGGAGCTGTGCTGGCTTGCACCTCCTGGTCTGGACCAGGATCTATAATTGCAGGAGAACTTTCTTTTACAGCTGTGCTGAACAACAAAGTAGAGATAAATGGGAAACATAATTGTAAACCATTTCACATGGGCCGTATCAGAGCCCACAACAGACCAGGATTTCTATTAGGAAGGCATGATTTGTAACATGTCACAATGCTATTTTAATCTATTTTGAAAATGGTCAAAAATGGAATTTTCCAGTGGGGAACACACACATTCATTTTATAAAGATAGTCTCTCGCCTTTTTTTTTTTTTATAAGGGGGAAAGAGCACGAGCCTTATAGATCACAATAAATCATAGTGACTGGTGATAACAAAATATTTGTTGGGATGAAACTGTTATATTTGATTGGACATCAATCATCTTTTCTGTGTGCTGTGGATATGGTTTCTATGTAAATTGTTCACCAGAAAATACATAGTTGGTGTTGAAAATTAAGTGATACTTTAGATGGGAATATATTCCCTTTGAAGTAAAAAAGATGGATGAGTCTTTTCATTATGACTACTGGGATCTGAATGAGAAATATTTTGAGAATTGACAAAGAGCAGAGGTTAGGGCTGCAGCCAGTGATAACTTGCAATCCATGTGTTTTCACTGAAATTTTCAGTATATGTGGCATGGATCAATCCTGATCTTAGACAACATTTACTAAAGAATTCCTCCTGTTGCAAGTAACAGCAAAACAGCACTGACTGTAGTAGGAATAACTTAGGCTCGTCGTCAATTGTTTGGATATACTACTCAGTGAGATCTGACATTTTTGTAATTTTCTGTGAATTGAACCTGTCACGCTCATACTGGACAACGACACTTGCTCAGTAAGCGAGTGAGGTGAGGCATGGGAGCCAGCAACATTTTGCTTTGGAGACTTATCACGCCTTTCCCCTGTTGCTGCCAGAATCTTGAAGGTTCCCTTTGCCTACTTGTGATGCTCAGGTTTAAACAATACCTGCTTCGTTAAACTATCCTGCTTCTAGGACAAAAGGGAATAAAATGAAGTATGTGCAGCCTTGAAGTTGTCATCTCTTTGTTTCATAGAAATTTAGCAAGTTATGTTCTGGCATCACCTGAACGTCTCTTAAAATGTACCACCCTCTAAGGGTTTTGCAAAACACTAGTAGTGTTACGCATAACCCCGCACCTTGCACTGCTAGCACGATTGCTGTAGCAGGGCCCGTGGATGCTGCCTTCCCCAAAACTGTGCTGAATGGCAGGACTGGCAGAGCAGCACAGCCTGCATTACCCCAGGCACGCGGCTCTTCTTCCCCTTTTTCCTTCTTTGACACTAGTTCATCCAGTAAAATCAACTCTTGCCGTGTTTCAAGGCCATGTCTGTCTGCCCCAAACCTTTTTGGGTTGGTTATCCTTTCCAGAGCCTTTCTAGAACAGCCCTCTTCTCTTTGAAAAGAAATACAAGCTTTTTTCTTTTACTTTGCTTGCTCTCTTTCTCCTCCCATTTCCTCCTTTCATAGCTTGTATTTTTTTTATTTTCATGAGTTTAAATACATTACACAAATGTATGTGCAACATATTTGTGTACCATCATTTTATAGATTGGTATTAATTTGTGAAGCTTCATTCTTCCTCATGCATTTGCTTGATTGTGGTCCAGTTTTCCTTCCAAATGAATTTATTTGGAAGCAGTTTCACTGGCACCATTATCCTACTGTTTACTTACATACCTTACATACGTGATCAGTAAATAGTTTCCCTATGGTTCCTTATGACAGAGAGCTCTTAAATTACATCATTAACGAGCTCTGCGGTGATACTGTCCTGGTTTTCGCTGAGATGGGGTTAAATTTCTTCCTAGTGC
>NW_009223224.1:0-966 GCF_000690835.1 Fulmarus glacialis | reverse complement strand
ACAAAAAGTAGCTGCCACAGCCTCTGGTCTCGGGGATTTCTCTTTTCAAGTTTCTTCTTTTCCCCCATCTGCTTTGTCGAAGGGCTTTTTTCCTTAGTAATTTATTTTTTAGAAGAAAACCAAGAAAAAAATCTCCAGTCCTCCAAGGGACATTAATTGCTGCTACTTTAGAGCATACAGGACTGGTAAATTATATTTTTTGCTCAGCAGCTGATGGACTTGGAAACCACTTTTAACCCTGAAAAGGAAGGGAGAGGCATACCATCTCCCAGGTAAACCAAGTACACGTCTTCAAGCACCGGGATAATGCCTGCGTTCTCCACGACTACGGAATCCCATAGCAAGGGCTGAGAGTGGCGAAAGTAAAGCCCAAAGCAGCCCTTCGAGGAGCCTGGCTCTTCCCCCTTCCCCTCCAGAACACCTCTTGCAAATCCCCCTGGGCGCCCCTCGCTGCCTCCCCCCGCGGGACAGTTTGTTTGTCAGCACCAGGAGACAAATGCAGGCAAAGCCAACGTTAGCTCGTGGCGATATCGGCTATAATTTTAAGGCCCGTTAAATATGATTTAAATATTTTTTTACTCATTAACAATAATTTAGAATGATTCTCTTTTTTTCGGAAACTTCAAGCATGGTTGTAATAGCTTTGTAATTTGGGGCTCTATCATTAAAATTAATGATATCCTAATGCTCTATGTGCACTAGAAAAGTCTGATCAGTTTTTTCCCCTTTATATATCATTACTAATAGAACATTTTAATGGCTGTACTTTCCAGCCCTGCAGATGGAAACCTAAAAATAGGAAGAAAGCCTATTTCATCACGCCATGCCAGCCCCTAAATAATTCAATTACATAGACCGGAATATCTGAAGCTGGGTGTGTTCCCAGCTGCAGATAACCAAAAGTACTTGGTGTTACTTTTAGAGCAGGGCTGGTTATGACAAGGTCTCACTCTCCGGCCCCCGCCA
>NW_009223223.1:0-952 GCF_000690835.1 Fulmarus glacialis | reverse complement strand
GGCTGGGGGGGGTATATGGGGTGGGGGGGCCGTGGGGCCCCTGACGGCGCCGGCTCTCCCGGCAGGAGGGGACGGCACCAGCCCCCGCCCCCCATGAAGGTGGCCTTTGGTGTGAGTACCCGCCCCACGGTGGGGCATATCGCGACGGGGAAGGGCATATCACGACAGGGGGGCCGTATCGCGACGGGGAGGGGAATGTTATGACGGTGGGGGGTATCGTAGTGTGAGGGGCACAGCGGTGTGGGGCCGGGTGTCGCTGCGCGGTCACAGGGGGCTGGGTGTCACGACATGGTGCAGGTATCGCGATATGATGGGTGTCACGACATGGTGGGTATCATGGTGCCGTGGGCAGGTATCGTGGTATGATGGGTATCATGACATGGTGGGTGTCATGGTGCCATGGGCAGGTATCGCGATATGATGGGTGTCACGACATGGTGGGTATCATGGTGCCGTGGGCAGGTATCGTGGTATGATGGGTATCATGACATGGTGGGTGTCATGGTGCCATGGGCAGGTATCGCGATATGATGGGTGTCACGACATGGTGGGTATCATGGTGCCGTGGGCAGGTATCGTGGTATGATGGGTATCATGACATGGTGGGTGTCATGGTGCCATGGGCAGGTATCGCGATATGATGGGTGTCACGACATGGTGGGTATCATGGTGCCGTGGGCAGGTATCGTGGTATGATGGGTATCATGACATGGTGGGTGTCATGGTGCCATGGGCAGGTATCGTGATATGATGGGTGTCACGACATGGTGGGTATCACGGTGCCGTGGGCAGGTATCGCGATATGATGGGTATCACGACATGGCGGGTATCACGGTGGCACCACGAGACGGCGGCCGTCGTGACATGGCTGTCGTGACGTAGCGGGCGTGGCTGTCCCCGCAGGCGCTGGCGCTGGTGACGGTGACGGTGACGGCGGCGCCGCTGCTGCAGG
>NW_009223222.1:0-10032 GCF_000690835.1 Fulmarus glacialis | reverse complement strand
CCCAGCCGAAACCAGGACATCTGTATACAACCAAGTGCATGGCAAGTTTATGAGACAGCATTCAAAAAGATGAAAAGCAATGACTAAAAGACATGTGCATCAAGCTAGAGATTTGTTCCTACCCTCTTCTACACCATGGACAGGGTGACCCTAAATTGTTCAAGCTTCTAAGGGACAGTTTCAAACTTCTATGTTGAAAATCAAACTAAATCATTTCAGGCCAAAATTTGAAAGATATATTTAAGAAGAGACAAGAAGTGAAAAAGTTAAACAAAGCAAAACAGCATTAACTGATCTCAAGAACATAAGCAGATACTTCTGTGAAATTACACTGGCTAATTTGTTTAATTTAGGAACGTTTGTCGTGCCAGAGAGACTGTGTATTTCATAATCACAAAGAACACATCATTGTTCAAGAGACAGCAGCCAATTTAGTTCCAAGATGTGCTTTCCAAGGGTTAAAAAAATGCAAACACAAACCAAGATGTATCAGTGTGTGTCAGATGCAGAGTCTCAAGAAGTCAGCTAAGAATCCTGGGACACACGTACAATGACAGTAACTGGTTGAGTTTTTCTCTGACAGTGTATTATCTGATGAATGTAACCTTTTTCTTTTCAGTTTTGTTAATTGTTCTTGGATTATGTTTTTAATGAATGCATTAATTATTTGTACTTCTTTGAGAAGCTTGTTCAAACTTGTTGCAGCCAATGGGTGGAGTATGAACTCTCCCTTTTGAAATTTTTGCTATTCATTAGCCATTGTGTATAAATGGCCACCTAAGTCACATGATGTTGTTTTCCTGTCCTCACCAAGGTGGATAAAATATTTTAAACAAGAGGATAACTTATATGAATGGCAGGTATTCCCCCCCATTGCTATTTAAGAAAAAGAAGATGCCGTAACAGGAGAAAAGTAGAAGGAACAGAGTTCCCTCCCTGGAAGAAATGGGGGTAGAGAGAAGTGTAGAGTGTACAAGACAAAAGAGAAAATACATGAGACACTTAGGGAGACAATGGAGAGAGGTGTAATGAAAAGCCTGAAGGATCAATAGCCCAGCATCCATTGTGACAAACTAAAGGAAACATGAAGAATTTGAAACAGCAAAAAGGTGGGAGGTAAGTGGGAGGGCAAAAAGGGAAAGCCATAGAATCAGACAGATAACTGCTAATCGATAGGAAGAATAGGAAAGTAACAAATCTGTAGAAAGACAACAGTAAACAATATTGCAGATAATACTACGACAAGTAATAAGGCAGCCGTCAATGTGGGACTTTAAAGACAAATTTGCAGAGAACCAAAAATGAAACAGTCAAGATGGGGGATACAAGAAATTAATACAATGAATAATAAGACAGAAATCAATAAGACAAAAAAAGGCGTGTAATCTGACAGGTGATAAGACACTACGCAATATGGCAAATGAAAGCCATTGAAAGTTGTTCTTTTTGAGCTTAATGGGATTTTGTCACTTGCCTCATTTGCACCTGGCAAAACCTAATCCTGAATACAGCTCTCTGCCTTCATGGTAACTAGTTAAAAGAGGTAGACACAGAGCTGTTCTGTGAATTGATAAAGTAAGAGTTATAACAGAGGAACCACAGAAAGAATAAGTATCTTCAAAAGCTATTGTGCAACACCTTATCGAAACTGCTTCTTTATTAAGATATATGATTAACTACAGAGTAAGTCAATAAAAGTAATAAAAGGAGTAATAAAAGGTATTGGAAGTGACCAGGTGAAAGTAGGGACATATTTAAAGAGAAGCAGATAACATTTGTATAAAAATATCTGGCATTTAATTTCAGGATTTTCCATATAACTTGATTTTTGTCTCTGATTATCAGAATTTCAATGTCTCAGAAAAGTTTTTAGTTTGCTTGAAATAAAAGAACAATCACAAATGCTTGAATTCTTAGTTGTGCTCTCTGTTGATCACTTCTCTCATATATATGTACATTCAGCTTTCGTTAAATTTAAAGTCCAGGTCCATAGGAAGCTGCTCATACCTGGCAGTAAATCAGTTTCCTTAGTCAGAAATAATTAGTCCAATGCTTATTTAGAGAAAACAAAAAAGAAAAGGTATATCCTGTGTATGTGTATGTGTGTGTGTGTGCTTTCCTCAGAAGATATTTCTCACTGAAGATGTCTACCAAGGCACTTATAAGTCCTACCTCCCAAGGGAAGATTTGCTGTCATACAGTCACAAATGTGGGCACTTGTGGATGGCAGCACATTGCATCCACGTTATCATGCTCCACTTTCTATCACTCAAATAATCTCAAAATAATGCGCTGAGTTCCCTGTAGACATGGCCTTAATGCCTCAAACTGCATGTTTGAGCAGTGCCTAGTAACACATGTTCCATGCCTGTAGAAATTACTGCTGCAGAACTGATTAACACGAATGACTATACTATATACCTGGCTAAAAAAAAAAAAAAAAGAAAAAAAGAAAATCCAGGCCCTTGTTTTTCTGCCTGAATGAAATATACCTGTTTCGTGGAATATATGACAGAAAACACTGGGACATTGATAGGAGGGATACTCAAAAGCAAAGAGGTTGAAGAATAAAAAAGATTTTTTTTGAAAAAACCTGTTAAATCCATCTTTTTTGTTTCATTTATGTTTACAATTATACTTTTATCGAGGTTTCTGCATGCTTTTGAGCAAGTGGTGCTATTTTTGTTTGTATATGCAGTTAGGGATCTCATAATAAACTGCAAATGCTGGATTCATGCTGAAAATACTAGCTCCAGCTATGTTTATGCTACACATCCAGGTACTTGGTGGGAAAATATGAGAGAAAACAAAAAATATGCTGTCAATAAACTTGCCATATCATTTTCCTTCACTCTGTCATAGAAGGGACCCTGCTATTCTCACATTTGAAACCTACATAGACAGAAAAATGCACTTTCTTACAAAAGGGACAAGGAAAACAGATTATATCTCTTCACATGTCTTTGACCTCTTTAATTCTCATGTCCAGTGGCTTGAAGGGCTCCTTGGCTGCTTCTTGCAGATGTTATTGCCTTCACTTATTTCACAGGTCACAAGCCCAGGAGTACTAAAGCTCCTTATTCTGTACTCCTTTTATCTAAATCTTTTCTATCCAACTGCATCTGTCATAACTGTGTTAGTGATGAATTTTGCTCAGGTGATACCTGCCCTGAGGTTGCCTAAGAAATACTTCAGATAGACTGTTACTGGGCATTCTTAAACGGTGTCTCTGAGGTGTCATCACTTCCCTACAGTTAGGGCTGCTTGAGCATAATCTTTATTCTATTATTTACTTTACTTTGAGCATATTACAGAAAACCTTCAGTGAAACTTGAGCAGCTGTGTATTTGAACTTACTTTTTTTCCAAGTCTCAGAGCTATATTATGAAGAAGCCTGAGGTGCTGTTCCTAAGGATAGTGTTTGTTGTTGCTAATCTCACTGAACTTACTCATTGAACACTGAAATTAATTATGTAAATAACATTTCTGTTAACCCTTCCAGTCCTTACATGCTTTACTGTAGTATGAATGACACTATCTGGATAAGCCAATTTTATTAACTGTTTTCAAAGTTCCACTGTTTAAGTAAATTTTGTTAACATCTGTAATGGTATTTCCATAACTTCTCTTTGATTTATTAATAATAAGTACTACATGCTGGAAAGAATTAATATAACCATCTGTTTTTCATTTGATTTATTTATGTGGCAACTGTCATTTGCAAAACCCACATTTCCTTCAAGAATAACACCCTTGATAACATCTTCAGGAACATCTCCTGCATATTAAGTGCTTCTAGTTAGCTGAATAGACAGTGTTTTGTTCCCTTTCATGGTTCATTTCCCTTAGAAAGAAGAACTGATAGTGGACAGGTATTGGTTTGATGCTATCCTGTTCATTACAAAGACTGTACACAAAGTCCTGTTTCCCTACATTCAGGAGAAACAATTTATAAAGGACAGCTTCCTATTTAGAAATCCAAATCTCTTTCTCCAGTGAGAACTGCACTCAAAGGTAGCTCTGTTTCCTGGCTTCGCCCCAGGACTACTGCTTGCATGGCTTTCTCCTGTGACTCCTACTTAGAGGCATACACAGCTGCAACACATCCATTCTGCAACCCCCCGTATTATTAATAATCAGTTACCAGGGAAACATTTTCCTCATACGGCTTAGTACTCATCAGTTGTACCAGGTAGTCCATCCCCATGGCAATAGCCTCCACTTTTCAGCTATCAGTGCACTAAGATAGATTTAAATATTCCTTCTACTTAACCTGAAAGCATGATGCTTACTGCAGCTGTTCACTTTAATCATGTCTATGACTGGCAGCAGGTAGTCTCCTAACAGCAGAACAATAATACCAGGCCAGTGAACGCATGGAATAGATGTCTTGAGTGTGTTTTATATGGGTTCTACTCCAAATACGAAGGAGTCTTTGGTGTGAAGATTACTAGAAAAACATCCTGACCCAAACAAGACTGTAAATAGCATATAAGGGTAAGATAATCATGACAGTGTTCATGTGGTTTGTAAAGAAAAAAAAAGTCTAAAGAAAGTGAATCTATTGCTCACAATAAATTCACAATAGCAAACTAATCTGCTTAAACTACTTAAAAGGTAAGTTTCATTCATTCATACATTGAAGAGATTTACATGTCTCTTCCACAAATCAGTGCTATATCTTTTATGTCTGTATTTGCAGACTAGAAAATACTTCTACGTTTTCAGTTGTAACATGTTTAGCAAGTGTCCGCATAATAACCAAACACATCAAATTTCAGGATAGTGATGGAATATCAGTAATCCTCACCTTACATTAACAATATAGAGGAAGAAATAAAAATGTGGTAACTCCTACTTGTATAAGAGTCTCCTCACTCAATTCATTAAAGTTTCTGTTTAGTGAATGACAAGGAGTAAGTAAACACAGTGTGCCGTTTCCAAGTGCCTTCTAAGCACTAAACACACTGCCTCCTCCTCTTAGAAGTACAGCACAGGATGCAGTCAGTTCCCAATTAGAAAATGAAAATACAGTGTGTCCTAGTTAGAAGTATGTCAGGTGTGAAAATAATATTTCTACAATTAACAGTTGCTTGTACTCAGATAAGTTCACTTTCACATTAGATTTCTAATATACGCATTGTCTGTATTGACCTACTAAATATAATGATTAATAAAGAAATATCATTGCAATTCTGTTATTTCTCACTTTCTTTTCTTCCCCAGCATATGTTCCAAAAGACCCAAAGGTTTGTTAGTTTTTTGGTGGGTTTTGTTTGTTTGTTTGTTTGCATTTTTGTTTTTTAAATGGGAGGATAGGGGAAATCGAGCATTTTATTCACTGGTGTTCTAAAGAGGCAGTTGCTTTAGAGTCCTTTAAAATAACAGTCCTTTAAAAACATTCTGCCTTAAGCCCTACATGTTGCATACTCATACCAAGGGTTTTCTGGACAACCTTTAATCTACTATACTTCTTTCCTAATGGAGCAGTTAGTGAATCCTAATTTTAGGTGTCCTGGCAGCTCTGCTTGTTGTACAAAGAAAGTCTCAGTCCACTGGTCTTTCTGAATTTGGGTTTCTTCAGTAGACCTGTACCACAACAATGCCTTCTTTGTTTTCTTCTTTTTTCAATACTCAGAGACCTTTGGCACTTTGAATGGTGGAGCAGATTTATACTTCTTTGATACAACATGCACCATTTTTTTCTTTTTTTTTTTTCTTATAGAAGTTATATCCTTCTTTAGTAGTATCATAATCACCTGAACTTAGTCTCTTTATGCCAATTAATTTATAATTTTGCTCATGAACTTTCAGCTTCTTTTTGTTCCAGATATTTTTTTCAAAGGTATATGGACTTTTGGACCAAAACTATATGAAACAAAAGTATATGGACCAAAGGTATATGAAACTTTGGTGAACAGTTCTTCTCAATTCTGGATAAAATTTCCCATTACTGTTCTTTTCCACCTATGGTCACATGCAGTTGGTTTGATTCATAGATAATTTCCCTTTTCATTATTTTTCTCCCTTGAAATAACAAAACCTTTATTTCTTCTAGGTAGCCAGTCAACCTGGACAAAGTGTCACATGCATTCTGTTTTTAAATCAATTCTGTAACTGTGAAATAAATTAATAAGATTTTTTTGTCCACTTGTGGTAAAGCATTTTAATATTGAGATTAAGCTATTTGCTTCAGTATTAGTGATTAGATTTAGGGTATGTTGCAGTCTGTTTATCTTTTTTTGTCTAAGCTGCACACAGAATCAGAATGAAAGATAGTCCAGCAAGAACTTTGAGTGAAACACTTTCAAAAGCTGTTTAAGATTAGTTTCAGCATATTCTACTTTTATGTTTGTAGGATAGTTGTCTAGCCAATAGTTAATTCACAAATATGTTTAAAAGAGGAATGGAACTTGTATTTTATCTGCAAGGTATTTTTGAATTGCATTGAGGATTACTTGCAGGTTTACCTGCAGGTTTACCATTTTTTCTTAAGTATCAATCTATTCAGACTACTTAATATTATTCAAGTTTAAGAAATGCTTCACAAGAGTTTTTTCTTAGAGCTTTGAGTTAAAGCAAGCAGACTGGGTCAGGAATCTTGATGGATTGCTGCTGTATTGAAAACTTTCTCCAGAATTTATCAGCATGCTGTATACAGGAAAAATTCTATGGCAGCTTTTTAGTATAGAGTTGAAATTTTACACAAATTATTAGCATTGTGAGATATTAAATACTTAAGTTTAACTTTGCAAGTACTTTCTTTAATTGTTTGTTAATATATTAAATTCCTGAAATGGAAAGGGATGATCAAGCAGTTAAGCACAAGCAGTGTAGTTTTAAAGTTCAGATATAAACCTGGCTTGGCTTTCAGGCAAAACAAATTAGTTTAAATTACTCATTTCTCCCTGGTGTTGTGCAGCTCCATAGCTGATAATTTTTCTTTAGAAATAACTTTATAAGACTTCACCTTGTAATATATGTTTGGGCATCTCTTAACTAGGAGTATATGTTACTCTAAACTTTTGTTTAGATTTTCTGAGAAGGGACAGATGTTTGAAGATTTGTTAGTGCTAACTAATTTCTGGGAGAAGAAAGTTATGATTTAATTGGTTTAATGTTAAGCCAATGAAATGAAGAATTACACAATATTCTTGCTTCTTTTCATACTCATGTGGTACTTCTTTCTGTCGAGTCTGAAACTGCGAATTTCAATGGTAGTTTACAGTAATATATCACTTCTATAGCACACATTATTACCTTGGTACAGTTCTGGTATCAGTTTTCTTTCAAAATCAACTGTTAGGAGGTGTTTTCTGGCTTCTAACTGGTCCTACCACAACAGCACAAATATCAGTACGTATTTGCTGGCAAATACAAAATACTGTGTGTATTTTCAGATACGTTTTACAGCTAGCTGCAATGACATCATGAATACTTTAGAATAGAATAGAATAGAATATTTCATTTGGAAGACACCTACAACGATCACCTAGTCCAACTGCCTGACCAATTCAGGACTGACCAAAAGTTAAAGCATGTTATTAAGGGCACTGTCCAAATGTCTCTTAAACACTGACAGGCTTGGGGCATCGACCACCTCTCTAGGAAACCTGTTCCAGGGATTAACCACCCTCTCGGTAAAGAAATGCTTCCTAATGTCCAGTCTAAACCTCCCCTGGCACAGCTTTGAGCCATTCCCATGCGTCCTGCCACTGGATCCAAGGGAGAAGGGATCAGCACCACCCTCTGCACTTCCCCTCCTCAGGAACCTGTAGAAAGCAATGAGGTCACCCTTCTGGATGCATTCAAGTACCTTGACATCCTTCTTAAATTGTGGGGCCCAGAACTGCGCACAGTACTCAAGGTGAGGCCGCACCAATGCTGGGTACAGTGGGATAATTGTCTCTTTTGATCAGGGGTTATACAGTGTTTGATGGATCCAGGATATGGTTTGCCCTCTTGGCTACTAGGGCACACTGCTGGCTCATATTGAGTCACCAACCAGGTGTTGGTTTTTTTGCGGGGGGGGAGGGTGCAGTTTTTGTTTGGTTTGTTTTGTTTTGAGGTGAAGGTATTAGAGCTGTACAGTCTGACTACCCCTTTCACTTTTGGAAATCCTGGATCATCACCAGCTGATACAGTCCACTTCTGGAACTGTCATATTTTATTATTGGTGGAAGATTCAGATATAATATTTTTCACAAAATTTAACACTCTCTTTGATTTTTTTTAAGAGACCTGTTCCTCTTTCAGATGAATAGTTAGAATAGAATAGAATAGAATAAAATAGAAAGTTTCAGTTAGACGAGACCTACAACTTGCTCCTTCATCTATCATTTGAATAAATGAAAATAAATATGTTTTTGTTACTGTGGTGAAAGTTTTGTCCAGATGCTTAATATGGCAATATGACAAGAAGATGCAGTAACAGGTTAATTGAGTAGCTTTTTTTTTTTTTTTTTAAATTAGGGAAGGATTTATATGCTTATTTGTACGTTTCCCAACCTTAAGGATTCTCAATTCCCAGACCTCTAAATTTTCAGACCAATACAGAAAAAAAATGTTCTATGAAATAAGAACACAGATCATTTTGGAGAAGTCATCTGGAAATTACAAATGTTTCTAGGAGCCTGGTGAAAATAATTTACTTCCTATCATTGACTAAATCAGACATGTATATTTGCATACTTTGGTATTGTCAAAATGCAAGTGGATTTTAAAATTTGCAGAATTTCAGTCTCCAACTGCATTGTTTTTCTAGGCTAGGAAACTACTCTGGCATGGAAAAACAGACTGTCACCTCCAGTGTTTTGTTTTCTGGCAAAGTAAAAATACTGATAATCAAATAGCACTTCTCAAAGAATGGGGAAAAGTATATATTTGCCTTTGCAAACAAGGCAGTGGTTATTTTGCCTGCCAGGCTACCAAATGCTCCTTTCTTTTACTTTCTCAGTCATAACTAAGCAAGCTCAAGTGAGAGAGAGGAACATCCAGACGGAATAAAAAAATTGCCTGCCAAAGTGACGTGAACGGGAGGCTGTGGGCATTGTTTCAGCAGACAAATATGCACATCCCAAACTGAGAACAGATGCTTCCTCTTTGGTGAGTGGTCAACAGAATAAAAAAAGGTTACATGATATTTGTGAGTGAACTCCCTCTGTGACTGTGTGGTGTATTCTGGGTGCCGTAACTGAATTTCTCCCTGCACTTTACCTTAATATGGCTTGCATTGCATGATTTTCAAAACAACTAGACAAGAACAAGAAACGTAACTAATCTGCAATTTGAGTCTTTTGGAGATGCTAACAAATATCTTAATTCCTAACATCCTTCATCACACTCAGAGGGTAACAGAACAAATCCTGACATTAGCTGAAAGGTATGAGACTTAGTAGCACCAGGAGAAATCATTATCAGCATTATCAGACCAGGAAGGCTCACTGCTGTTCTGCAAAATGCTCCTAAGTTTGGGGGAACCGACAGAATTTGTCGTTGCAGAATACAGTCACACCACTAGAGAGGTGTTCACCTATCTTGGAGAACAGGCATAGTGCTGCAAATCTTCTGATTTTTTTTCTTTCACACAGCAATAAGAACACCAAAACCAGTTTTACAGTATGAAAATGTTCTGTGTCAACAGGCTTGAAGAGGCTTGAGCTGAGCAAGTGAAAAATGCTCTATATTAAGTACATGAGAGATGTGTGGAAAGTGTGGCAGGTCCTTAAAGAATACACCCTGTGTTTGAATACCTTCCTGTTATATGGGAAAGACACAGGGTAACTGATTTAGGAAGGATTG
This sequence comes from Fulmarus glacialis, assembly GCF_000690835.1. Classification (NCBI taxonomy): domain Eukaryota; kingdom Metazoa; phylum Chordata; class Aves; order Procellariiformes; family Procellariidae; genus Fulmarus; species Fulmarus glacialis. Next base: position 231 of record NW_009223222.1, on the reverse strand, counting down.
CACTGAAGCTCAAGTTTCTTTCTGATTGTTTGAGATAGGTTTATGTCGTGAATGAGTGGTTTAGAGGCCGCTTAAGGAATCACCATCAAAGATATTAGCATAAAGTGATTTTAATAGAGATTAATAAAGGTGCGACCTAACAATTCGATGGCAAGGTTCACTCTATTACTTATTACACAGATGAAACATATAAAGGAAAAATATCTAAGGGTTTATATTTCAGGGACTATA
>NW_009223221.1:0-63004 GCF_000690835.1 Fulmarus glacialis | reverse complement strand
CCTTCGCCCCCCTCCCCGCTCCTGCCAGAGGAGGGGAGCCGGGCCCCTCTCTGCCCCCCGACCTGCCCTCGCCCTCCCGGGCTAACGCCGGGGAGGGGGCGCGTCCCCGCGGCACTCGTGCGGCTGCGGTGGAGCAAACCCATCCTGATTTCAGACACTAAAAAAAAAAAAAAAATCGGAGCTAACGTCGGTACTGGTTTTAAATTAGTATTTCACTTGTGGCTAAGATCTTTTAAAACTGATTATTTTTAAGTTCGGGGCATTAAATGTCTCTTCATTTAAACATCTTAAGGAAAAAAATTAGGCATTGGAGGGAAGAAAAAGTTGGCCCTATTTTAATACCCTCAATGAAGTCTTTAAACATGTAAAAGGACTGCTCACAGGGAATTTTACCTGTGCCGAAGCCTCTGTAGGATCGGGGCCTTGGGATATTTTATCAGCTGTTGTTTGCACCCGTCAAAGTTTGTGGGTAACTTGATAAATGTTAAACAGGGAAGCATAAAGCATGAAGCATAAGGCCAGACCTGGAGATAACGGCGCATTCAATAGCTTAATTTCACAATTAGTTTGCTGTATTATTGGAAGCAAATCATATTTCACTGTGCCTACACTAGTGCTCTATTTTTAGCCATAATGTAGCTAAAAAGGAGGAACCTACTGAGATGTATTATAACATCGAATGTGAACAATTCTGTTCTCTCTCTTTTTACTCATTTCATGTCATACATCTGGTTTGGAATACAGCTAATTTATTAATCGAGCAGAGCTACCGCGGATGGGTTGGAGGCTGCAGTTCCAAGGCAGAGGAAAGTTCCATGCAACTCTGCGAGTAACCCGGCAAATCACAGCCATGCAAAAAGCACCCAAGCACGCTGGCTGGTCTATCAATAACTGCCGTACTGAGCACAACTGTTTTATGTTAATTTATAGTAACGGTGTACTTGGCTGATTGGTTGCACTTCTTTTGTCTTACTCTTCCTGCTATTCTTTTTTTTTGCAGGGCAAAGGTGTAAATGAAAAAGGCATCTGAAATGCCTGGAGGTAGCTTCAGTCTTTGTGTTGCATCATCTTTTTTTTTTTTTTTAAGAACAAAAAGAAGAGAGAAAATAAAATTGAGGGAACGTATCTATCTTCTGTCTTAATATCAAATGTTTGATTCCTTCTTCCCCCCCCACCCCCCTGTTGTGTTACATACAGAGATGGCTGCTGGAAGAATAAAGCACCTTTCCCAGTACATGCAAGATGCTCACAGATTTTCCACAAATTCAGTAGAAACCTCATTTGTTTTCTGCTTGTGGTTCACAGGAGCACTTAGCTTTTTAGTGGTTGACACTATATCTATTTTTAGCAGCATTTTAACAGCTGTCACTAACAACTAAGATCTCATCTTGAACAGGGAAGGGAGATTATCTGTTTTATTTAAAAAATCAAACTACATAATTGTCAGATTATAAAACGCAATTTGGATCTTTATCTGTGAAGAGAAAAGGCTATCTCTTCTCATTATGCCAGTTCCATGAAAAAAAAGGACCTATAGTGGGCTTGATAAAATAACGAATGGGCTTTGCAAGGTTTGGACATAATGCTATTCAAAGGCTATATAGAAATGTATATATAGCACATTTCAAATTCTGTTAAAAGTGGTCCCGTTACTGCCTTCTGCAGCTGTGTCGCGATGGGGGAAACCGCAAACAGTCGAGTCGTAGTTTTCCAAGTAGGTCAAGAGGAGCAGCACGGACACCTCCGATGAGCAATTCTCTTCCCTCGCATTAGATTTTATAAGAGGTTAACTCATGTCAGACACATGACACTGAAAGCAGCAGACAGACAAGTGTAAGCCACCCTGTAGCAGATGTCATCTCTGTTCCTAAAGATAGTGGTAAATTTGCTATGGATAATGCATTACAAAACCAGATAACGCTGAAACTCGGTAAGTGTCAAGTTTTACCTCCTCCCGTGCTCGGTGAAGCGAGCGAATTGGTATTAGGGGCTGCAGGAGCGGCGATGTAGTGTAAAAGCAGCCTACTGTACTGTCTTACTTAGAGGTCATGTGCCCTATTTTGAGAACTGAACCAAAGCGGATGAAGTTTTGAGTCGGTTCCAACTAAGGCAGCTGGGCATTTCCCACTTCTCCCCAGCTCCAACCCAGGAAAGCAGGCGATCGCGTGGTATACATACAGTATTCCTTTACCCGATATTATTCACCGTAGATTTAATTTTCATGCCATGTGGCTCACGTGGTTTTGATTATTCGAGATTCATAGCTGATGAGGAGGAGTTGCATGTCGGGAAGACACTGGAAAAATGTTGGGGATGACAGGTGAGAGTTTACTTTCCCTGTCCAACAGGTGCGGGTCTTCCGAGAGAGGAGTCCAGAGTCTTCTCCGACTCACCAGTTAATTGTGTTAAAGCTAATTTCCTGAGCCATGCTGAAAGTCTTTAGAATTCTTTACAAGCCCTGGGAAAATGTAAGTAAGCATGTTTTCTGTATGGTATGCTTATGTTCTCCGAGATACCGATATTTTATCTATTTAGTCTAATTTTGAACAATTTTTTTTCTAATCATAGAGAAATCTTTTAGCTGAGCAACAGAACATGTTCCCTTTTAACCTGGATTCTTTCTTTTCTGTCTTTTTTTTTTTTTCTTTTTTTAATGTTCCTTAATGGCCCATGTTATAACTGTGGTTGAACCACATCTAAGTATAGTACAATTGCATTTCTAATGCACATTGGCATTAGCAACCACTTGCTTGTGTAAAGGGCCAAGACGTGCATTTGAAAACACAGATTTCCAATACATTTAAAATCACAGTTTTTATTGACGATTAGCACCGATAGTTTCATCCGGTTCAAAATGAAAACATCTCACAAAGAATTACTTGTTGTAATAGGTCTCGTTGACAATGGCAGGGCAAACGAAGCACAAGGAATAACACATAGGCAGTACTTTGTATTTTTTGTAGCTTTAATATTGCCGTATCTATTTACATTGTTTATAGACAACTTCTCTCTTGTTTACTAGTTGCACTATTACTTGTAAGAAAATGTAATTTGTAAAAAACCAGAACATTAAAAAAATTGTCATCACCACAGAATGCAGACTTACCTCGCTATTAATGAATTCCAAACAATAAAAGGTAGTGGCAGCTAATTGTATCTTAATATTTATCTACTACCTACTGGCATTTTTACAGTATCAAATGGTAACTCATACCGTAATCTGATTAAAATTTTGTAGTACCCATAATAGTACTGCACCTATGCCAAAAATCCAGACATAGTTTTTAACAGCAGTAAAAATAAGAGAGCGAAGAACACCCTCCAGCAGTTAATAAACATATCAAATGCAAATTGGAGGAAATTATTTAATCACTCTATCGCCTAGTTAATTTTGATGATTATTCACAGTTCTAGTAGCAATACTTAGTGTGGAACAAGTTAGTACCAAAATTGTCTTGACACCAAGGTCGTAAGTAGAATTTGAGACTTGCTGTATAGAGGAAATTACCTTCCTGATTGAATGAAGGTGCAGCTTTAAAGCTCCTACAGCAAAAGGAGAATTCTTATGTAGTTTTCCAGATTCTTCTATAATCCTGAAATTACCTGCTGTCAGATATTACGCAATGAGAGACGGTTTGGTATTAACCTGCATGATCACGGTCATTTTGAGACTTGAAAGATCTTTGTTTTCTAAATCTTTAAAAATCTTTATTTCCTGGAAAAGAGAGATTTCGGATGGGCTCTCCCTGAAGCGTACAGTGAAGAAGAGACTGAAGAGGGTGATGCTATGAAGCTGAGTTAAGAGACTGCTCAGGAAAAGTCTTAATTTAGCACATGCCAAGACAGAAAAGGAAAAAAAATCTATTGATTTTGGTGGAAGTTGCACTGCTTTCCTAAATAGCTGTAGTCTGTTGATTTTTTTCATATATTAAATACCCGCTTCCTATGTAGGCTATGGTCCAGCTTGAGGAGATCATTTGGTGTGCCACCTGGGCCCAAGCTGGGCGGTTGATCTTGCACGACACGGAGAGTTGGTCCTTGTTGGATGCATGTTGATTTACACAGATTTGGTTAAGAAAGGAATATATTTGCCACAAGGAACCGTACGTCGGTGTTCTGAGAAAGTGTCCTGGCTTTGAAGATGAAGGTCACACCAGAATTTGTCTGGCCTAGGGTAAATATCTGGTAAGCAAAGTTCATGCATTCCAAAATTTTCCCACTGTGCTCACCAATACTTGGCCCACAAGCCAGGAGTGACAGAACATTTGATACATTGGATGGGTTTGTCCCTAATGGCCCCAAACCTATGCAAATAAACAGAGTGATTCACCGGTGAGAGTAGATAACCTTACCAACCCAGATGCCTGGCTGTGGTTTATTCTCTTCTGGTGTGAGCGTAAGTGACAGTCGCTTAGCTTGGTTTCCAAAAACGATGCTGTCATTGTATCAGTGCTTGTTCAATCCTGGTGCTTGCAGTATCCAAGTACCACGCAGACGTATTTCTTCCGAGCTCTGGAAAGAATGGAAGCATTATCGCCGTTTTGTAGACAGGGAGTGGAGGAACAAAGAGATTGCAGGATTTATCTCAGGTCCCCTAAGAAGGCTGTGACAAAGCTCGGTACTTCCCAAATCCCAGCTTGCTGCCTTTCATCACAGGACCAGATTTCCTTTTCAGCCGTTGCCTTCCCAAGATTGCTGCGTGAGCATGAATGACGTATAGCTGAAACACATTTGTTTGTTGTCTGGGGAAGGAAAACATGCCGTGGTCTGTTTGAATGTATTCATTATTGAAATGAATTTAGAAAACCTGTATTGTTGGGGCTTTTCACCATATGGATTAGCAGCAACCACTAAAGATTGACATTACCTTGCCTGCTAGAGCCTGGTCAGAAGAGTCACATTCCATGAATGTGCAAGAATTTCTGGCATGAATTCTTGTACATGCACATTTACATTTTGGCTTCTGTGCATGCTGTTCATGTGCTCACCACTTTGAACTCTGCTTTTCGTGAGTGTTGTGGTTTAACCCGGCGGCTAAACACCACACAGCCGTTTGCTCACTCCCCCTCAGCGGGATGGGGGAGAGAATCAAAAAAAAAAAAAAAAGGTAAAACTGGTGGGTTGAGATAAAGTCAATTTAGTAAGAAAAGAAAGGGAAAATAATAATAATGATAAAAGAAAATACAAAACAAGTGATGCACAATGCAATTGCCCACCACCTGCTGACTGATGCCCAGCCAGTTCCCAAGAAGTGGACCCCCAGCCAGCTTTTCCCCTAGTTTATATACTGAGCATGACATCATATGGTATGGAATATCCCTTTGGTTGACATCATATGGTATGGAATATCCCTTTGGGACGTGGGGCTGCGCTCGCCCAGCCATGTCACCTCCCAACTTCTTGTGCCCCCCCAGCCTACTCGCTGGTGGGGTGGGGTGAGAAGCAGAAAAGGCCTTGGCTCTGTGTAAGCACTGCTCAGCAATAACGAAAACGTCCCTGTGTTATCAACATTATTCTCATCCTAAATCCCAAACACAGCACTATACCAGCTACTAGGAAGAAAATTAACTCTATCCCAGCCAAAACCAGGACAATGAGTAATTCCGACAACAAAATTCATTCCTTCATATATACATGGAAAGCAAACACAAAAGAGGCAGGAACATGGCCAAATGAAAGCAGTTTCAAACGGTTTTTATTTATTTATTTATTTTGCATTCCATTCTCAGCTCTGGCTAGACACTCACAGAGTAGAAATTATGTACCCTCTCAAGATTTTTAAAGGAAGATCAGCCAGGACTCAAAGGAAAACTTGTTTGTTTAAGAGTCAAAGTTCAGGCAGGGCAGGAATGATAGAGGGTTTAGCAAACAACAATTTCTCCCAGCGTAGTTCGGTTACGTCCCCTATGCATGACTTAAAATTGAAAAAATGAGCCTATCAGAAATTTTTTGTGTTCAACAGCTGCACAGAAGACATGACTACTCCTAAATGTAACATGAGGTACTGATCTTTTTAATCTGGTTCCTTTGGTTCTGTTCTAGGCAAAAGACACCTGTCACCGCGATGCTAGTCCTGCAGATGAGCTTCACTTTTCAAGTCCCGAGCATTACTCTTTTCTGTAAGAGGAATGCATAAGAATAGTGAAAGGAAGCACAGGATTGTTTAAGGAACTAGAGATGCTGTGCTGGATTTGCAGTATTTATATTCTTTCATATAATTGTAACAAAAGCAATTGTAACGTGATTTACACTGTCAGGAGAGAAAGAATTAGACCTTCTTTTACTGGGAATCATAAACAAATGAATAAATAAACTAGGCAGTACACTCCATGTGTGCATTTTTATTTCAGAGCTTATACTGAAGGGTGTCTAGCTATAAGCAGGTGCTTCCTTGTAAACCCATTGTGGAGAGCAAATGAGTCCCAGAGACTGTCGCTCCTTGTTGATCGTCAGTGGGCGTAGATGCAGTAGATGTAAAGGTCTATGACTCACTGAGCTTGCTAAGGTGAAACCAGAAGAGAGTAGATAATTGCACCATTATAAAAAGAATTATCACAGTTTGATTACAGAAAAAAGATCTTCTAATGGTGCCGTGACTCTTGGGAACTAAAATAGGGGATGGGACCAAAAGTGAGGAGTTTATGTCAAGGAATGGCAAAGTATCCCCTTTAATTGATCCATTTTAATCAAATGTGCCAAAAAGATGATTTCTAGGACTGAAGGTATAATGGGTCAAAACAGCCTAAGATACTTCCCCATGCCAGTTCTGATTAAAATAAAAAAGAAGACTAATCAAAGAGACGAATTGACATGGGCAAGAAATTTCTGAATCCAGAGATTACTGGAATACTTCATAAAAAAGATGATGCAACCTCCTGCCTTATGTACGAAAAAGATGCCGAGTTCAAAACTGCCCCATCTAGTTTGATAATTGAAGAGTGAGAGGGAGGGATTGCAGGTAATCCAGATTGATATGAGAACTTCCAATACTCAGGGCGGTATGAAGAAGGCATTTCCTTTTGATGGACAGTGAAGAATAATTTGGTGTCACATAACCCAGAAAATATGTATATATAATGTGGAAAGTATTTGGGCAATTAAGAACAAAAAGCAAATGTGGTATAAATTAATGGGTATCTATGACCTTTATAGAGTACATGAAACTTGGCAGGATGGTTTTCATACCAGTAATGACATTATAAGATGACTACAATTCAGGTTGCAAAGGCAAAATGGAGACGACAATGAATGTGGGCATGGAGGACAGTAGCATCTCCTCAATAATGGTAGTGTGGCACAGAGGGAAACTCATCCATCCATCCCAGCCGTAACAGAGACCTGAAGCACACCAACGAAAGCCTGTCATTTTCTCTTTCTGTTTGGGTCTTTGTGAACGTTTTAGTAGTGATATCTGCTAAGGTGGGTAGCAATACTTCGGGAGGTACCACAAGTTCTTTGGGAAATCTGACCAATGATATGGGGGGCTTGGAGCACTCCTTCAGGAGGGGAGAGACTCTGTTTTTACAGGGCACTGAACTAAAACAGGGCCAGTGTCAGAGTTGATATGGGGGGCTCAGCATCCTGGCTGGGAGAGCAGGGAGATCTCCGCAGTTTCCAGCTGGTCCCTCTCCCTATGAGACCCCTTCACCTGCAGCAGGTAGAGAGATAATGGTGAGACAGAGCTCTAAGTACAGGGTGGGTGAGATTTCTGTAGCGTGTGACCCGGGACCACTTCCCTAGGGAGACAGAAAGTTGAGAACAGTAGTGGTCAAAATAGGACGGACTGGAAAAAGGAGGCAGCAGAAATGAAGGTGGGAAAGGATTGGCAAAGATATATCGATCCTCAGGTGGAAAGGTAATGTTATATGGTTCACGTGAAGTGAGAAAGAAGTGTTTCTTATAAGGTGCCTTCACAGCCAACATTTGAGGCTCTCCAACACTATGTCCCAGTGACCTTGGTGAGGAATAAGACATGACACTCCACTCTTGTTACAGACTGGTAGGGAGAACAGTTCAAAGAAACCTTAACTGGAGGTGACAGATAAGAGAGTCTGTCAAAACCAGAGGAATGGCTCTCCCTCATCCTCCTTTGCCTCTGCTTCCCCAGCTCCCTGCACCTCTGTAACAGCTGAAAGGAAAAGCGAGGCTGCAGACTTACATGTTACAAATCTTACCCAAAGAGCATCTGTAAATGACAGTGTATGCCTTCAAGTGTGTTCAGTGGTTACTCCTTGTTTGATGCAGCAGTGGCCACATAATTATGTTGCTTCGGGGCTTGCTAGAATGTAATATTAAATATGATTCCAGTTATTGCTGTGCATCCCTGCTATTTTTACTTGTTGGATTTAAAGTTAATAATATTCTGACATAGCCCTGGTTCAGGTGAATGGACATCTTCTTTTCAAGGACAATGTTTTTCCTACAAGAAAAACCAGGAGACGTGTCCCACAGCTAATGCCTGCAGATTGAAATGAGCACTGTTCAAAATGTTGCTCATCAGAGGAGAAGCTTGCTATGACAAAGGCATTGATAAAGGCAATCGAAGGCATGGCAGAAGTTACTGTAAGGCAACAACACATACTCACAGAGCAACAAAGTTTGTGCATTGATCCAATTAGGGTGCCGTCTGCTTTCAGGGTAGAGAACACATCTCTTCACTTTATTAGGATGATGAAAAAACAAAGGAACATTTTGGGAGTGTGATACTGAGCAGGCTGTTGGGGTTTCAGTTAGACTGGAAGTTCTAAGGTAAATCCCACCGCTCCGGTGGAATAGGTTTTGGGGTGTACTATAAGGACAGGCAGTGACCAGACAAGTGGGTGACCCAGAGAATTAGAAGACACCACTTCTCTGGATTTTCCCCTCAATATCAGTGTAAGTCAGCTGGCACAGTCTCCTGTCAGCGTTCCTTTCTGAGTGGCATACAGATAGTGGTACTGTTGATGCTCAGCTTTGATGTGGGGTTGATGTATTTCAGGGTCTCTCACTCTTTACCTGCGGAGACCAACAAGTGGTTTACTGATCAGTGGCGTGACTGATAAGTCCTGTCAGCCAGCGCGGTACTTCCAAAAGCCGTAGCCCCAGGAAGGGGGCTACAGCGGTTTTAGCCTTTCCTCAAGTACCGTGGGGTAAGATAGTGTCTCTGGCACGGCGTGCAGTGGCTTCACTCCCCCCTGCATGTTGCCAATGGCTCTGGGCGTTTTGTTGCAGACTGGCAGGATATCCTGAGTGGTGCAGGGGATTTCTGATTAGGAAAATCTTTGCTTGATGACGTGTTCACGTCTCTTTGGGAATGTCCCCTCACGTGAGCTTCTCAAGCCCGAGAGGCTGCAACTCTTACCCTGTCTCAGTGCTTGGCAGGCTTTCTCTGTGGTGTTCTTGTCTTCAACAATACGGTCAACTGAAACGGCGTGGCCCTTGGAAGCCATGTGCAAATACATATATTCTTTGTGCGCAGCTGGACTATAGCCACTCTAAAAGCAAGTAAAACAAGTTGGAGTACATACATTACAGAAATGCATATCAATTTATTTTACAGGGTATGTTAACTCAGGAGGTACCATACTTTTGGTCCCTCACCTGGTTTCTGGAGCCAGGTTAGCTGTCTCTGCACTGCTCTTTATCAAGCAATGCTCACATGCAAAGCTTGTTATCGTTCTTGTAAAGATATTCTGTTAAGAGCAAGAAGAGAAAAAAAAAATGGGAAGACTGCTGTCATTTGCAGTGTATGGAAGGGAATGTTTTTAAGCCAACCAGTAACACAGATGGAATAGCTGACCTGAGGCTGGATAATGCACACTGTTTCTAAAATAAAGCCCTAAGTTCCCCAAAAGAAGCCAAAGGACTATACAGAAATCACCTGGGTTTTACCACAGCTCTAAGTCTTGAATCTGAGATAGGTGAATAGGGGAATCAGTTGGTTTAGGAGATAAATAATGACTTCTTAAGAGCTTCAGATTGTAAGAAAGAGGAATCACAAAATTCAGACCCCAAGATCCTGCAGATATATTGACTGAAAGATATGGACCCTGATTTTTCTATCGGTTATATGTCTGATCAGTAAGCACACAACCACACATATATAGCTAAGCAGAAGATACACGTGCAGATGTGGCTAGATGCTTACTTTACTGTATATATGTATGAATTCATGATATGTTTATGTAATACCATGCACACATGCAACAAAACATGTGGACATAAATGTGGGTACAGAAAATCAGACCCAGTGTATGTGTTTTAGATAGACAAAATGTTTTACTTCGGATTCAGTACGCCATCAGGTGTCGTAGTCCTTTGGCATGTCATAGCATAGATTAGCAAGAAAAAAAATAGTTATTTTGGTTATTATTAGAGTTTTGCTTTTCTGCTACTGACTTTAGCCTTTATTTTGTTGCACATCGTTCCATGTTTGGTAAAGGCTTAGTATATCTGTATAAATACAATGCTAAATACTATTTTGTAATACTTTGAGCAATAAATTTCCTCAATGTACCCTCTTTAAAAGAAGTGTTTGTTTCTTTGAGAGACAGTTTCAATAGCATGTAGCAGATTATTTTAATAAAACAAAGTGAGGTCGTTATCATGAAAGCAGAATTAAATATCTTTAAGAAGATGCTCACATCCTAACCCTTTGTACGTAATTTTGTATTTTGAAGACGAGAGATAAATAAATGAGAATCACAGAATATGATTCCCTGATTCACTTGTATTCAGGAAGGTAAAGATTGCTTGAAATATGGATGATGAAGCTGGATTCTTCATGAGATAAGGTAGAAGAGATTATTCAGTGAGCCCAAGAAAGCAGTCTTTCTGGAGACAACCAAGAGGCTGCAGGTAATGTAAACAGATTATATTTCTTGGAGATTAAAGTGAGCTTTTTGACATTTGAGAGACCCTGTTAAAAATTGGACTGTGCTTACCATCATCTGTGGACAATATTGATTGCTGAGCTGTTTACTTGCAAAAGGAATTTTTTCTAGTCAAATGATGCAGTTTTAGGAAAGGGAATGACCTCTGCAGGAGGAGGGGGCGAACAATTATAAATCATACCAAATGTGATTGAAACTCTCCCACAGGCAAGAAAGAAAATCAAATTAAAGCAAATATTGTATTAAAGGAGTTTCAGTGGATGCCTTGGAGAGCTCTGATTTTCATGTAAATGCTCATTTAGACTGAGGTTTACTGCCTCCTCAGAATAATGGAGAAGAAAAGAAAAGCATATTTAATTGGAAAGGGAGGGAATGCCAAGGAAATAGATGAATTGCAATTCACTTTCTAGATTTTTGCCTCCAGATCTAGGGGCTATGATAGCTCACTGTCTCAAATTGTACAAAGGAAAACAGTAATTGAACTTCAATCCGTATAATTTGGGAAATCTTGCTTTTTTTCTTTATCACATCTTCTAGATTATTGCAGCTTTAGATAATTTCCCCGTCAGGTCCTTTTGCATGTCCTTGTGGGAATTGCCTAGTGATTGACAGCTTTGATCTGGAAATTGTTGCAGCTAAACTGCTACAATTCATGTGGAGAGAACTGCCAAATAATTTGACAGATAGATGCCAAGAAATGACGTATGCGGATCTGTCAGACAAACTTTTTTAGAGGAACCATCCTTTGCGTTTTGCTATGCGGGTATGGTGAATACTGGGTATGGCTTGTTTCATGAGCCTGCTTCTGGTGGGCTACAAAGAACCGACGGCACCCGTGCTCTGCAAAAGCAGGGTGCTGGGATGGGCGACGGCTACTGTCAGTAAATCCCAACAAAACGATCATCAGAAATCAGAAATTAAGGATTTTGCGGTCATGGCACCAGCTCACAGGCAAATAGTTTCATGGCTGAATGAGTGTGAAATTGATGTGAAATGTTTCCCGAAACGAGATTCTTAATAAGAAAGCCAAGAGTAAATAAGATCATTTTAACTGAGCTCAGGACGAACCTAAGAGACCTCAAACATTTTGTACTTTTGCATCTTTTTTCTTTTTTTTTTTTTGCATTTGCATTTGCACACAAAAAATACCCCAAAAGTTATAGTATTAAGATTTAACCCAACAGTAAGAATCAACACAATTATAAATGTCATGGTATCATGTAGGCTGTCAGGCGACTGAGGCAACACATGTTCAAACCTAACTGAGTAAACATATTTTATTTGCATTCAAGCTAATGCCTCGAAACTGGAGTTAACCTCCCAGTGCTAAAATCAGGGCAGGTGCAAGGCCGTTTCCCTAATCTAACAAATTGAGATGCCGACTGTGTAGCCTGAACTATTTCATTCTTAAACCTCTTGTTGCATTTGTGTATGTACGTGGAGATTTAACACAGCGGGGTATTGACAATCTCATCGAGTTCAACAGAATAAACCTTAAAAAGAGCTTTCATCATTAAATGTTTCTATACTCCACAATGCGCAATGTTACATGACTGCATTTTAAGGATGCTTTACGTAGGAGAAAGTGTCCTGATGCCTAAGGCTGGCAATGTGCTAGTTAAGATACACAGAAGAAAAGTAAAGAGAGTAACTTTAAGGAGGGAGGGAAGGAAGGATGCCATTCCGTGCAGAAATACGTGACGCTTCGGCCGCTGAGCCCAATCACTGGGGAGGAGGAATGCATAAACAGGAAGAGGCAGTAAAGAAGAAGTCATTTAATTGTGGGCTAGAGAAGAAAAACACCTCCCAGGAGATTTATTCTGGACGGCTGAATGTCTGTGCTTATGGGAGCAGGGAAGACGTCACTAAGAGCTCTCTGGGTCGTGCCTGTCCTGGAGTAAGTTAGAGGCACTAGTCAGCCCAAACGGTGAGATGATGTAGCAGCGGGGGAAACTAAGCATATTCATCAACATTTTAATAATATTTCCTGCTGTTTTATCCTTCATATAACTTTTTAAATTATTCTTCTGTCTTGACAAATTCCAGCCCATGATAGATTTTTCTAGGATGTCCAACTGAAAGTGAAGGAATACTAGAAGCTCTGGAGCACAGGGAGCCTCAGCTAAGCGTTGCATCGCAGGAGCTGCTTCTTATTCTGGCTCTGCCGAAGAGTCCCATTAGGACATCGGGTAGTTGCTTACACCGATTTTTTCACAGTTTATTTTTAATTCAGTGATCCTTATTTTACGGACACTTGACCACGGCTTCTGGTTTTCAGAGATATGAGCAGCTACATCACTAATGAACTTTGAATGCCTGAAACTTTATGTAGTGGTAAGTGCTCTGAGAAAAACAAATACGTGACTCAGAACAGACACCAAGAATAGTAGAAACTTTGGACCTACATCTCCCCAGGTTTTAGACTGCCATTTTAAAGTGTTGATAATAGTATCACCTCAGATCACAGCACGTTGTGAAAATGAAATCATTGATGTTTGTAAAGCACTCAGGACTGGTAGTGATGAGCACCTTGTAGAAGCTTATGAGCAAATTACTCTGCCTTCCTCGTCTTTTCTAACTCGTTCCTGTCTTTGTGCTCCCTCTCCCAGTGTTGGCCCCTTGCGCCCTCCCCACTTGGTTGGTCCAAAGCTTGACACCAAGGTCCCGGCCCCCAGCACATCTCCTTGCTCAGTACCTCTATCTCCCCTCTCCAGCCTCCCCATCCATGCCTTGCACATTCTGGTACCTCCAGCAGTGGTACCTGGGCTCCTGTCCCAGACTCCATCCTTTCTGTGCCACAGCCACTTCCCACCCCCTTTCTGTCCCTGGCACATGGCGTCATCCTCCACTCGGTGTCCACGAACTGCAGCAAACGTGGTGCTTGTGACAGCAACCTCCCAGCTGCTCCCTGTGACCAGACTTTCATCCCCTTGGTAGCAGGGACTGGTGCGCAAGTTGGCACGTGCCTTGCTTGTGCCCGAGTCCTGCCCCAGCACACAGGTGGAGTCTGTTCTCCAAAAAAATGGAGAGAGGTTCAGACATGCTCCATGGGGCTGGCATCCTCACAGACAGTGTCTGTTAAAGGCTAGCAAGTCTACACTGAGCGTATTCAATCACAATTTTTATAAGGCTCATCCTTTAACCAAATGTGGGTGGACCTGCACAGAAACTGCACAGAGAAGCTGTTCTTTGACACAGCTTCTTGTCCTTGCTCCAAAGTTATGGGAGGGCACTAGGTTTTTCAGCAGCAAGCTTGTTCCTGAGTCTGCGCCTTAGAAATACCTGAGCTAATTCAGCTGAAATTTGTCTTTTAAAACAAAAGCAAAGCAAAGAATTCACTCAGTATGGAAATGTTTCGCAGTGTTTGGAGCTGTTATGCACAATTGGAAGTGGGCTCTTCAAGGCGGCTGGCAGCCTTACTGATATGTAAAACTACTGCCTGTGCTGATACTAGCAGTGCAGGTAGGAGTCACAAACCTAAATGCACCCAAACTGGGGGTGTTCTGGATGTAAGCTGAACAAAGAGCTGCGTTTTGTCATTTGGAGCTTTGGAAAGTTTGGGAAGTAAGCAATTTGCTTACGTGAGATCCTGAGGTGCCTGGCAAAACTTTAAAGTTAGTCCTGCTGTGAGAAGGAGGTTGGGCTAGATCAGCTCCCCAGGTCCTTTCCAATCAAAAATTTTCTATCATTCGTATTTTCATCATATAAACTTCCAAGTGTTTTATATTCTAGTTTTCAGGACCATTGTATTTCCTAATAATGGACCACTACTGTCTATTTAGAAAGCTGCTTTTGAAGACCAGCTATGACACACATTTTTAATCGATTGACCTTGGCTAAGAGCGTTGAGAAACTTAAGGAAAGAAAAACATTTTCCCGTCACCTGTAAAACCGTACTACACATAAGTTGTGGTTATTTGTGGACTATGTTTGCCACCAAATTGTTTAACCGAGCTGTGAATTCTTCCCATGATTTAAACTGCTCTGTATGAAGAGGGAATACCATCATGATTCTAGCGAGAAGAGCAATCACAATAGTAATATTCTGCTATTTCTAAGAACCACAGAGTGAACACTAATAAATAACAGGCTCGGTCTCAAAGCAATAAGCATGCCAGAGTATGAAAATCATCTTTTTTCACAGATATAAAAGTAAAGTGTGATTTAGTGTTTCATACCTACATTGTATCAGTAACATCCTACCAGCAATCATCCGCAATAAACTATTACATTATTCCAAACTGCATATAATATTTAGCGTTGAGGAAGCAATGTATTTGAGAATAGTCAGTCTGAAAATCTGTTCAGGACAAAGATTTTTCAAGTATCTCTGTTCCTCATATACATATATATATTGATTTTTGTTTCATATTTAGAATCACTTAGCTGCTAAAGAAGTCAAGTACTAACGTGCCCTCAGCTCTGCCGGAAAAATACTAACAAAATGGAGGCTACAGGTATGTTGTGACTCCCGCATAAGGAATATGTGGTAAAAGTAAGAGAATGCAGACTGTAACTGCCTGCTGCAAATCTCTGAATACACCCTGAAAAACTAAAGCACGCAAGAAATGTCTGGTTGCTAGTACAACTGGTTGCACAACATTGACTCTCCTTTGGTCTAGCAGACCTCCGATCTGTTGACCTGGACAATCTTTTTTAGTCCGAGCGGAGAAGTTACGAAAAGTACTTTCCAGTAAAAGCCTGAGAATAAGGAGAGATTTGCTTAACGCACTTCTTCATGGTTTTATAAGCATGTGTCTGTGCCGTCAGGAAAACCGGCAAAAAAAAAATTATGCTGAATAGTCTCTTGGGAACATACGACTATCTGAGCAAAGTGCCTTGTCCAGAGCATTCAAAGCTGATCCCAAGAGCCTGGACCCGAACCAGCCAGGTGTTATAAGCTTTTCTGATGTGCTCAGCGACAAACATATTCCCTTTCTTCCTCCTTGTTTCTGCACATTTCAGGTAGGGTGATATGGTGCAATAGACTTTGTACCGCAGAATTAGCACTTCCAGAGCAGAATCTGTGACAACAAAATGTACGTGGTATTTCCTAACTACCTTCCCAGTCAAGCCGTAATGAGGCTTCTTAGTGAGCAACAATTAGGTCTGATTGTGTTGGGAATCAGAGCAGATAAGTTATTAGCAAAACAGTTATATTAGGAGAATCAAATGATCTTTTTTTAATCACAATACTCTGTTTTGCCAGGCAGGATTTTTCTTTCTCTTCATAGGCAGTGGATGAAGAAGCAACATGGTTTCCTGCGTGCACATAAAGATATACTATGGGGTAATAAACCTGAATAATATTCATTTCCATTTGTTATAATGATTGTAATAAATCTACAAGGCATAGATGAAAGCAGTTGTACTAGCCTTACATCTCACAGAAGATAAAAAAGCTTCTAAAAAGGACAGAATGGAGTGTTTATTATGCCTTCTTAACTTTAAGTACATTTAAAAGAATTGCCATTTCCTTCTGTTGCCTCATTTACAAGCACCAAGTTAGGTGGTAATTATAAGATAATTCAGTAACACTCTAAAATAATGATTCAGCTAATTAATGCTGAATTACAGAGGCAGTCCTACACAGATACTTATAACACCCCCATTAACACTGACAGAGTTCATCATGATTATTCCAGCAAGCACTGAAGGAACTGAATGTGATTAGACCGTTTCTTCAAAATGTTTACTTTTTTTTCTTTTTTTTTTTTCATAAAACTGTGGCCTTTTATAGAGTTCTCCATAGTGCAGGTGTCTTAGGGAGGAAATGGGGCATGGGAACGCTGCTCCTACATGCAGCAGTCACCATGCACGATTTTCACAAGGTCTCTAGAGCCCAAATTGAGATAATGCGCCGGCCACTGAAATCGTGACCACAAAAGGGTGTAGTCTTTTGGTTACGAGCTGTGGTCAAGGGGCATGTTACCATCTGTGGTATCTTTGAATTTGGCTCACGCTGACGTAGGGCAGAGGACAGGAAGGACTTCTCGCTCAAGATCAGTGGAGAGGTTTTAATGCTTCTCGCTTATGGTCAGCAGAGAGGGTTTTTTGCCTCAGGATCCCAGGGCCCAGCATCCTTCTTTTTTTCCTTCTCCCATTTGCTCTGGAGAGTCAAAGTTATTCTGGATTACAGTCTTGTGTTTGCTGGAGCTTTGTATTTTGTAAATGCTGTCACATTTGTATGTGCTGCATTTGTGCCTCGTTGTGGAAAATGGAAAGGGGGGCTATATGAAGGCTCTTAAAATAGACTCAGCTATTTTTTATTTTAAAATGGGCAAGAAGATTATACAAAAAGTAGGTTTAGTCATTTTATTTACAAGGAGAGAAGACAGGTCAGGGTAACACAGCTTATCTTAAGGATTTCAAGACGTCCCGAGCAAACTTTGCTTTCTTCACTGCCTGCGAGCTGATGTCACCGTTTTGAATGAAGTATAACTCATTGCTGACAGAGATGACTCTGGCAATGACATTAATCTACCCATTAATGCCAGCTGCCTGGACATCACCACCCTGTGCCCTGTCTCACACAGGCAATATTTACAAGACTTTTATAAATTCATAGCACATTTCTTCCATGAGGATCTGCACACCCAACTCTTAAATATGTGCTTGAGAGGAAAAAAGTTAGAAATTGTATATAAACATACTACTACATACACTGGGAAATTGAATACAAACTCATCCAATTAAGGGGTCTTGGCAAATACTTTTTGCCCCAAACTTGTGATTTTTTTTTCTAAGTGGGAGTTCTGCAGAGGCTAATGTGTGAAAATTCCCATGGCGAAGCACACGGGGCCCCGTGCATCACTGTCGCGCTCAGCCCCGGCTTCCGCTCCTGGTGCTGGAGAGCAGGCTCTCGACGGAGGCAGGCCAGAAGCAGCACAGCAGGAGACGGCAGCAGAGCTGCTTCAGCCCCACGGTTCTGGCTGCAAGACGGGAATAGTCTGGCGATGGTCCTTGCATCCCCGCGGGGGGCAATGGGTGATGGATCTGTGCGCTGGCACTGCGTCCGCAGCCCAACGATCTCCAGCTGTCATAGATGGCAGCCGGCTGTGTTACAGCCAGTTTGGAGCTGGGCTTTATGGTTTCTTTGGGTTACCAAAACCCTTTTCATTCTGGCCAAAAGAACTTAAAAAATGCAATGCTATGGATACAGAGGCAAATTCAGACTTGGCAAAACAGAGTTGCTTTCACTTATGTAAGGGCTGAATCTGCCTCCCGGTGTTTTAGTGGCCAGTTACTTCCCCTCCCTTCAGTGTAAAAGTATTGCTTTTGCTGTCCCAGGCAGCTAGAGGTACCGCTAAAGCACATTCATCCAGCCCTTCAGGATCAGTAAGAGCTGGAATGGGTTCAGGTGGAAAATTATGGGATTACAATTGGGGTACCGAACTCAGGCGACTGAGGCTCTGCTTGTGACTGTGCTGCAGACCATGAAGGAATAACCTAATTTTTCCACTCTCTCACTTGCCTGTAAAAAGGGATGGTAATCTTTTATTCATCTATCTTACCTATTCGGAGTAGAATATATACTGAAATGTAAGCAACAATAACAGAACATTAAGCAAATGGGCCTGGGAGTATAGAAGCAACAGAGGTGGATAGACAGAATCAAAACAAATATCATGAGAAAGAGAGTAGAAATCACAAATGCAGTTGGCTCAGTGAAAATCCCTGCTTAGAAACACAGCTGAGGGAAGGTTTTGGGTAGCTCTTTTTTTCCTTGCCTGCCAAAATGGGGGGGAGTGAGGAGGAGCTGACTCCTCTCCAAGAGCTGGAGGTACAGCGCTTTTGAGGGCTGTTGGTGGGAGAGGCTTTGCTAAAAGGGGAGAAGCCTAGGCGCACGTAGGGCAGTGCTTGTGTGACACCTGGAAATCCAAGGTGGCTGAGGTCTTAGAAATGCCTTTGGAAATTCACTGAGTGCTTACTAATTGCCCAACAAAGGGATAAATTTATTCCCTGATGAATGAACTGTGGTCAGCCAAGGAAGAATTTCAGAGATCATATATCTGTTGTAGAGACTAGCGAAAGAGTGGAAGAAATGGGCCAATCTGGCCCATGTAAAGATAAACAGTGATTAGAGAAAGGAAACAATCCAAGGAACAAGCTGAATTTGGCAAAAGTACATCAACACTATGTTTTCCAACCCTGCAAGTGTACAGCCCCTAGGCAAGACCAACTCCAGTGGAAAGCTTCAGCCAGCAAACTGCAAACACTTTAAAAAACTGATGATAGGCTCTTTGGGAGCCTCTCTGGGAGGAAGATTATTGTCTGGCAAAGTGACTTGCATACTTCTGGCACTAAACAAACCATGTCTAACTATGGTGCTTCTGTGGTCACTCATTGCCACACTATTTTTGGGCCTCTCTGCCTTAACCCGCTCTACGCGCACAGTCCCTGCGGCAGAGGAGGCAGCTCTCCCCAGCTTGCCGACAGAAGGCAGAGGCTTAAATTTGGACTTGAGGAAGGACTCTTGATGAAATCCAGAATCATAAACCAAAGCCCTCTCTTGGCATTAGTCATACAAGTCAGGACTGCCCAGCATCGCTGCTGCGGCAAGGGCTGAGCGTGGTTTCGGGACTCCAGCAGCAACCCATGCCACAGGAGTGGCACCCCATCTCCCCAGTGCCCCCAGACTCAGCAGCCACCGCTTCCCCCACTCACGCTGGCCGTCCCCACCGAGCACTGCGGGCAGCAGCCACCCTTGCTTGTCTTGCAGCACACCTCTGCCACTAGCCACGTTGGCCAAGCAGCCACCCCCTGCCCAGCCTTTGCCACCCAGCACCGTGCAGGCAGAAGTCCCAACTCCTGCTCCCGACCTGGAGGTGAGCTCTTTCCTTTTGGCTGGGGAAGAAAGCCAGTCTCTTTGGGTGTCCCTCCTCCTTAAAGAGGAAGGCTTGGGCTCAGATCATCCCGTGCATTATGGGGCTGGCATCTCCAGCCTTGGCCGGCCGGCTGCGGGGCTGCAGCAGACTCTGGGGGAGGTTGTGTTCCCCACAGCCTTTGCCAAAGCAAAGTTTTGCAGAGACAAAGATGTCCAATGTCAGTGAGGTTGGCTCTGAAGCCTGGTGTTTATGGCATCCCTGGGTGGGAAGGAAATCCTCGTTTTGCTTGATCTCTTTTCTCAGAGAACTTTTAAAATGTGAAATGTATCTAATCGGGCTGTCAGGGGAGCTGAGGAAAAGCTTGTGTGAGGTTTAGAAGTGAGATATCAGCACTACTGAAAGAGTCTGGGATTGTGCAGGAATAGCACTTAAAGGACAGCGAGGCAGGGATTTTGGGACACAGGCATCTGAGACAGTCCTGCTCTGTGGTCCTGTGGGGCAGGTGAGTGATTTGCCCGAGATTTCACAGGCAGTCTGTGATTGATAAGGTAACTTGCCAGGTTTGAGGCTGCTTCACTGGTACCTCCCAGACGGTAATATTTGTGTCATGGTATCAGCCATACACCGCTTACATTTGCTGTGAACGTAACATGATTTCTACCTTTGGATATCCACACGCTAAATAATTGAAATCCGACAGAAGCCACCAGTCCTCTTCCCAGCGCAGGAGGGAGACGAGACCTCCCAGGGACCACACGCACCAGCAGAGATTGCCGGAGGCAGGGGAAGCGTGGGGCGGAGCGGTGGGTACCATCATCTCTATGAAATGAGATTCCCATTGTAGACCAACGTTTTTGCTGAACAGCTCATACTGCTGTTGAGCCAGGGCTGGGCCCTCACCGTATGCGTTTAAAAATTATTAAATGTGTGACCGTCTTACCAAATTAACCCTTGTATGGATCCTGAACACCTCCTTAGACCAAGACACAGGCCTGACTGGCACTGCCTGCTTTTGTCATGTTTAAAGATTTTGTGCCTTTATGCTGTTACATTCTTTTTATAGATTCACTGGAAACACTAAAGTGGTGACTTGTAGCTCAGTGTGATTTACCCTGTTGTTTTCTGCTGTGCAAAACTGTTTGTCAGTGGAGCCATGATTTCAGGAGGATGTTTGCACAGAAATATAATGAGGCTTGGCTGGTCCTCGGGAGCGGGAGCAATTTTGAATGGCTGCTGACCTCGCGGGGGAATCTGGGCTGCGCTCAGGCAGAAACCACTGAGCTGGAAACAAAAACCTGAAGAAACTAAAGCAGGCTCTCCATCTTCTGCTCTGAGTTAGTAAAGAGGTATTTTATCCAAAAGTCTGCAGCAAACGCTAGAAGATACATTAATAGCTTTTTTAAAAATTACTTTTAACAGTAATACAACTTTTCTAAATGGATCTGTCCTTTTTGGTGTGTTTATGTAAACTGTTCACTTGCAAATGAGCTGGCCCTCTCTTTGGTTCTGTCCTGATAAGTTGCTTTGAGCTTGCTCTTTCTCCTGGATGTGGGTCCTGTAGGTTAGACCCCTGCACAGGCTCTGCAAAGTAGAGGGATGCTTTTACACTCTTGAAACTGCAGAGAAGAAGATGTATTTGTTTTATAGTCAGGTTTATTAGCTCCCATTCTGTAAACAGCTGTGGAGTGGTTACTTTCTGATTTCCCCTGTTGCACAATACATACAATTACAGGAAATATATATGCAGGAGTTGTGTTTGAATAAGAAGCGGGACAAAACTGGTATTTTTGTCCAATAGCACTTTTTCTGGCCTTTTTTTAGCAATTAACTATCTTATGGTAATAAATCACATTTTGCACTACAAGGATGCAAAGGCTCGAATGAAAAGGCTGTGGGTTACAGAATGGTTCCTCACAGGGTTGCTCTGCCCTCTTTCTAACATCTTCTCTCCTCTTGAAAATGGAGGGTTTGCTTATACTTAAAAGAAAAAAATAAAAAAAGAAGAGTTGCCTTTGGCCAGAGATCAATCATGGAAAATTTCAGCCCCATCAGAGAATGTTTTGGAAACATATGAGGCTGCAAGCAGATGATCTGATCCTGATCCCACTTAGCTCACAGCTGTTTTACTCCTGCCCTAACGGCAGTGACTGCCGTGGATTTACCCATGATTTGCCACCGTGAGCTAAGATCAGGATCGGGCTGCGGGTTATAATGGCATCTGCTCAGCAGCCTCAGCGCTAGCAGTTGCTAATGGTGAAAGGGACAGTGAAAGATGCTGTTACAGTCCTTGTTCTCCTGAGCAGTGGTAGTGAATGGGACTATTCATATGCTCAAGGCTGCAAGACCAAGACCCACCTAGGTGTGCTATAAATAGCAAGAAACAAACCTCGAAAGATAAAGTGCTTTAATTCACATGGAAATCCTAACTTTCAGGTGCTTATCTTGACCAGGTGTATTTGGCCCACCACATGCATTTTGTTTTGGTATTTTAGCACTTCAGGCACTGGGCTGAATCGCTATGAAGGGCAAAGATCAATTAAAATAATGTTAAGCTGCTCTGCCTAAATTATCCGTCCCTTCTTATAAGCATAAGATTCTTATAAAGATTGAAGGCTTTTGCAGGAGTTGGTATTTAGAGCACACTGACCATTGGGACGAGTGTGTTCAAGTTACCAACACTCCCGAGACCGCCTTTGTTTTGGGCTGCCTGGTGGCTTTGTGTGGCTGTGCCCGCCGCTGGCATCGCGAGGAGCAGCGCCTTGCACCTCTCTGCTGGTGGGTGCAGTTTTCTCTCCTGCCCAAAAGATCCCAGAGAGCCATTCTTGCGAGGAGGGAGGCACAGTTGTCCATCTCCTGTGGGAGAGATCACACCGTCATGATCTCATCCTCTGGAAGTGAAGGAAATAAGATAAATGGTTTGGTGAAGCTGATTTTTTTTAATAACCATGTGTCCTCTTCAATCTCTAACAATACAGCTGTACTTATTTCAAATTACTTGGATTACAGCATTGAAAATGACATCTCTGCTTGTATATCTACTTCTTGTGAATATTTCTGAGGAAAAAAGTGTCCTGAAACTTGCTGCTCCAATACTTACTTTGAAGTACAGAAATTCAGGAGCTGGTCTTTTAAGCCAAGCTAGCACATCTTTATGCTTGAGCTGTTGCTTGTCTTACTCTTCCCTGGGCATTTGCTAGAGCAGCTGTTGGAGGCAGGACATTGGGTGAGACGTAGCTTTGGTCTCACCTGCTAAAACTGTTTATATGCCTAAATTTTTATAGGTGCAGTACCTAGGACAGATATCCAACAAAACCTGGTCCTCTTCTTAGTCAACCTGTGCTGTACAGTACTTTCATGTTATTTGAACTACAAAATTAAATTCTAGTCTGGTATTTTGTATACTCTGAAAAGAACTCCCTGTCAACAATTCTGGTGCACTTGTGCTGCAATTTGGGCAGATACTGGCTCCACCTGTTGTTGCATTTCCCCCATTAATTATCTAGATGCAAGTAGTCTTTGAGGCACCTCCTTCTGTTATAAATAAAACTTGAAATGGAAGACTATTGTGTAACTGTAGAACATATTCAATTTCTACCACTCCAGGTCCTGGGGAGCCGAATTGGACAGCTTCACGGGTGACTTCCAACCTGTTGAAGATGTTACTTTTATCATACAATTAGATCTGGCGGAACTCGTTTGTTAAAAACATGGCAAAAAAGTTGCCGGTAACTAAGGAACTTGGACTACTTAACTATTGTCCCTAGTGACAAGTTAAACTCAGTATTTCTTCAAAAAATATCCACCTGACAGGAGGTGTTTGTTTACTTTATTATTAATTTTGCCAATGTGCTACTCGAAGCAGGTGTCAGATCTGATTTTCAGTCATCAAAATAAACACCAAAGTCAATGGAAAAATGCAGGCCATGATGGAAATGAAAATGTAGAACTCCTTAAGATTTTGTAACTGATAAATATTGTCTAAAAGTATTAATCGTCTTAAATTCCTAAATCATTAGCTTCTTAAATGAAGCCCTGAGCTCTAGCAGAGTTGTCAGTACTCTACTGGTTGTGAAAAACTGCACGTCACTAGTTGTTGCTGGTGAATTAAATCTTCACAATTGCTGTACAGATGTCATATGTAACAAACATTTAGTGGCATGTCAAAGGAGGCTTTTTTTTCTGGTTCTTTTCCTGTAAAATCCCTTCAAAGATTCATCCCTGGATCTTGCAGACTGTTGATCCTGGGAAATCCCAGGGAGACGACTGAATTTCCAGGGCCAGGTTTGGAGCGTGTGCAGATCCCTGCAGATTCATCGGAGTCAAGGAGTAGCACTTCTTTTCAATGACATCCTGGGGCCAGGACTTCCATCCATTAATTATGTGAAAGAGGACCTCCTTTAGTCAAAGCTGCCAATTTTTAATGTAATTGAATGTCACCTTGTCCTCATAGGGGAAGAAAAGCAGAAGCTCTTGCTCAACATCCATTTGTTTTATGCCCTTACATATTTTTGTGTCACTCGGGGCTTAGTGTGTCCAATAAAAGCAGGGAAAGGCCGTATTTACCAGAATTTGAGCTAGAGGTACCAGGAACTAAATTTGTCTTCTGCTTTTTTGGCCGATGGAAAACCTCAAAGCTGAATGGTTGCATCTGGTGCTCCCTCAGGTAAAGGATGGGTCTCGTGTGTGAGGAGGTGCCATGGCTCTCTGGGGTCTGGCTGCTGGTGACCATCGAGCAAGAGACCCCTTGTTCTGCACCATCTTACAGCTTTTTCTGTGCTGGCCAGACTTACCGCTATGGATCAGTGAATCAGGACCATCCTTGTTAATAATAATCAGTGTGTAACTTTCCCACTGTGAGGATTTTAAAAAACCTTTGTAAAAATAAGAAAACATGGTCTGAGAAATCTTTCTGTTGTTGTGTGATGTTTGAAGCGTTTCTTTCTTCTTTCCTTTGGGAAATAAAATAAGTGAAAATAAATATTAGGAAGTATGCAAAATAAGCTTACATTTGTAAGTAAACACGAAGTAAACATGTACTGCTTTAGGCCAGTTTTATAAAGCTGAATCTGATAGTTTCAATTCAGTAAATATTGATAAGCAGACAGAAAAACCCTTTCTTTCAAAGTTTGGGCACTGAGTCCAGGTGTCACTTTTTTGATGGTAGCTGGCCAGCTAAGCATATCTCAACATGATCTCATAGAGAAAGTTGACTACAAATAGGACGAGTAAAACTCATCAAGTCGCCTTATGAATTCTACTTTCTTGTTTTTAGAATAACTGTCTTACACGATGATGAACTGACAGTCACAGGAAAAAAAAAATCAGACAGACACTTCTTTTCTGGATAGACTAAACTCTCTAGAGGCTGGTAAAAACGAAGCAAATCAAGTACATCATCTTTCATATTCACATCAACCCATCTATTGTGGAAAACATCAGAAGTCAACGTGTTCTCATTCAGCTGAAATATTATTTCTGTGCTATTTCTAGACCGAAGAGACAAATATCAGAGAAGCGAACACATTTAATAACCACCCAAAGGAAAGAGAAAAACACCGAAAAAGCCAGAGCACAAAGTCCCACTGTATGTCAGCCAACGATGCTGCGTTCAGGGGGGGCCGCTGGGAAGAGCAAATGCCGGTTCCCGGGAGTCAGAGAGCTAGGATGTTTCACCAGTAGCTGTCTCCTTGTCTCTCTCTCAAGTATTTTTGGTTGGTTGGGCTTTTTTCTGCTTCTTTTGTGAGAACATGGGTGTGGAGAAGGACTAGACAGAGGACTCCAGGAACTGGGTGCAAGGAGATTAACTCGTGTTGCTCCCGTGCCATTTAACGAAAGTCAGATTGCCCACCAGATAAACACAGGTGACGGTGGGGGGTAGGTGGCAGATTGCCTGTGCTGACAGGCAGGTGATGACCACCAGCGTGTGATCCTGTGACCTGAAGGCTTTCCCAGAACAGGTTTTTCTTTGGTGGGCCACAAGCCCTTTTCTGCAGTTGGGCGCTAGCAGACTAGAGCACGCTCGGTGACTAGAGCACCCGTTCAAAGCAGCGTGCACGGTTGAAATGAGGTGCAAAATGCTTTCGCTTAGTCATTAGATCTTTACCAGTACCCAGGGATGATTTAACAGCTCCTGGGTAAACACTGGTACTTCAAAGAATGTTTGTGCTAATTTGGCTTTGGAAATGAGAAGACAGGTAAGATGCATGACCTCCGCTGAGGCATCTTTTGATGTCCTACATCAATACTAGGTTTGATGATTGTTCATTTTTCTGTCTCAAAGGGAATCCTCAGTATGTCTTATGCTGCCCACCTGCAGGCTTGGTTTCTCACTTGGACTGGTGGCTGCGGAGCGGCATACATTAGAGAGCAAAGCTGAGCCACTTTTTGTAATGCCATGAATGGGACAGAGTAAGATGGAGAAGAGAAATCAGTTGTGTATTCACAGGTATCAGATGTGCTTAAATTGCAGCATATCTTTCAAGAAGTTTAAGTTAATATTCCTAAGATGACCCTCCTACATCTCTTCTTTGCATATCTACATTTATCGAGGTACCGGTGTGTGTGCCTGTAGTGCAAAGTACCTATATATAAGGATCCATGAGTCTCAGACTGTAGCCATCAATGGTGATATCTCAATAAGCTTTCTAGCCTTTTATGTCATTAACATATAGTGAAATACTGTTTGGAAAGTATGCAAAGATTTTTCTTTGTGGCATGACAGCATAGCCACTGCAGTGCACCCATCTCATGCATATATGGTGAATCATTGTCTATTTTTCCTGTTAATGACTCAGCAACTCAAGAAGTGGGAGTGACCACTTGTTGTGTTTTTGATCTGCTAAATGGCATCTGGCAAAAGCCATTCTTGTGCAACATATTTGGTTAAAGTGGGCTTGCTGATGTCAGGAAGTCAGAGATGCAGTTGGATGGCCCAGAGACATGCCTCATCAGTGTGGCCACAAATGAAGTGTTGCTATTTGCATACTGATAGGAGCGTGATGCGGACTTACAACAAGGAGGACTGCAAACCTGGTGATTATATTCTGCTGCAAGAGCCTGTGCAGGTGGTCGATTACAGCTGTTGTGTTCATTTGACACCTTTTTGTGGCCATTTTCCTGTACGAAGCACAAAACTATATAGGTGGTGCCAGTCATCCTGTTTGATACAGCTTGCTGCAGATGACCCTGAGGTACCACAGGAAACTGGGATGTATTTTTCTCATCAGAACTGTTCATCCTTCAGCTTTCCAGCTTCTGCAACTGCCTGCCTGAATAAGCGGCTCTTCTTCCCATGCAAGCTCTGTCCCTTTTTCCGTTGAAGGTAAATGGCTGTGTGGGTGAGCTGTTGATTGATCATTTAATGCTCTCTCTGCCAGAATTAAGTGGGCAGATCTTTGTGCAGCATTGTGCACCGAGAGCTGCATTTCCAAGAACACCTCAACTTCTCATCTATTCACATTCACGCAGTTGCTTAATCATGCCTATCCTCACATTGACTCCTCAGTAGTTGATACAGAATACAGTTTTTCCATGTAATTTTGTACTGAAACTTGGTCCCTGCTGCAAATCAAACAGCTTGGATCAATCAAAAAATTGTCAGGAAATTTACGGCTTGGGTGACTGTGCCCCTGTTAAATAAATGTTAAGCATGTTAAATACAAGCATGTTAAATAAAACATTATTTACCATGCTTACAGCCACAACAATCTTTGGTGGTGCACCTTTGATCAGGCATAGTGGTATGTACACCCATATATAGATGACAGTAGGTTATAAAGATTGTTTTCCTTCTGGAGTTTCAGAATTCAGATTAACTAACTGTTACCCATGGAGAGATTTCTAAAGAAAGGAGCAGCTATGTAAGCAAAACAAGAGAGCTGTTCAATAAGATGTGTGTTGAAGGTGCATGTCAGAACAGAAAAAGGATTTTAGAAATGGAAAATCTTTCATTAGATCCATTATTGATATAATTCCACCAAGCTTTGCATTAAAGAGATTAAAAATGTAACTCTAGAAATCAAAACCTAGAGGGGAAACTGTCGGTAAACACAGCATATGTAAAGTACTTTGTGTTCTGATATGAGGATGTCTAATTTTATTTTTTAGCTAGTAAAGGTCATAGTTCACATCTCGGCGCCCCCATGCTTGGGAATCCACCACAGGACTTCAGCGATCTGGATTCTGTGAAACATTTCCATTCTTTTCTTTGCTTGAGGACATCCTACCTGGCCTCAGGGAAGTAATTTAGCTTCTCTGGACCTCAGTTCCTTTTCTGTAAAATGGAGATAGCATTTCCATTCTTCACAAGGGCATTATAAAAAAACCCATACCCTAAAGCCTGAGACATGCAGGCAGCTCAGTGGTAGGACCTCAGATAAAGTGCATTGTTTGCTTGAACCTTATTCTGCATTATAAAAATCTGCATAAATCTTGCAAAGATGTAAAAATGTATGCTCACAAATACAAAAATGGTCAGTTTTAGAAATAAGAACCAGTCACACTGACATTATTATAATTGTGATTATGATGATTCAGAGCATTATACTGACACCAACACTGCCTAATCAGAATGACGAGAAAGCCCCAGTCTCTGTGCAAAGAGCTCGCAGAGTGAAAAGTCAAGACAGCCAAACCATAACAGCGTAAGAATATGCAAGTAAAATATGAACGTGTTATTGTATTTACGTCTTGTAATCTTCCCTTCCCTCCCTCCCTTTCCAGACTGCACCTTGCCACGTTTCCCACCTCTCTCCCTGCAGGGGGGCTCTGCCCTTCCTCTCCCCCGTGTCCCCCACTGCTTCCCTGCCGCATGCTCCGTGGGGGCCACGATGCCTGCCGGAGAGCGGCTGCCTGCCGCCCTGCCGCGGCTCTTTGGCGGAGAACCTGCACTGCAAGTTTCAGCTCAAAACAAACATTCATGGCTGAGTTATGAACCCCCAGAGGGATAGATGGTGAAGCGGATTAAAGCACTAACTCTTTGTCTTTGGCTCAAAGCCACGTTAGGACAAAAGTTAGAGTGAGTTTTGGAGTTAACTTTTATTTGTCGGTATAGTTTGGGTTTGGACATGGCAAAAAAACCCCAGGAATGAACGGACACTGGTTAAGACACGTTGGCGAAGTTTCAGGAGGAGCCTACGCAGTGCTCCAGCCAGTCTGACCTATTTAGTGATGACAAGTTTTGACAGCATTTCAGGAAACGTTTCAACTTCGGAAGTGAAAACCAACACCCATGGACGGCCCTCTGGAGCAAGGGCCTGTGGGAAGAGGAGACACCCAGCATGGCGCTGCTGGGGCAGCTGCCCCAGTTGGGGAAGGCTCTTGGGGAACGCTTGCAGTCCTCCTACAACATGCCAGCTGTAGCGGTGGCATACGGATGTCTGGGGACAACCTGTGCCTTTGCAGTGGCTGGGCTGTGTCCTTTATAAGTGGCTCTTTGCTGTCCCATGTCTGCAGGATGGTGTCTCCTTGGGGTTCTTGGTACCTCTGTGAGCTGCTTTGCAGTCATCCTCTGGTGCTGAGCTAGGTCTCTCACACCTTGTGGACCCTATTGGAAATGTCTAGAAAAATCTGTGTTCTGTTAATAAGTTTTTAGGCTTTGCCCCTGTGTGCTTGAGTCAAAGATGATGAACAAAACCTTAACTGTGGGTCTAGGGCTGCGTGGAAGGCATCTGCTCTTCTCACGTCCCCCCTAGGGAAGAAGGAGCAGTGTATCGCTCAAAAACTTTAGTTTAAATCATCAAGACTTACTAAGGGTGAATAACTGAAGGTTGTTTTTGGTAAAATAAGAGACAGATCCTTAACAAGTGTGTATGTACAAGTCAGTGTTTGCTCTTCCTCTCCCACATCAACAGTTGTCTGAGAGTTTAATTCTGTTTGCTGTTTGTAAGGTGGGAATCAGAGGAATAAAAGCATTAAGGAAGGCTTACCTGAATAATAATAAATATTTTCCTTGGGATAAAGAAAACTCTTTTCAGTGTATGGGAGCCACCCGCATTTGAGAATATTTCATAGCCATTTGCTCATGCAAGGAGCCCCAAGGCTCCTGTGGAGGCTCTGGGGACACCAGGGCCAGCCCGGGACCCGTTTTGGGGGCTGAGACACTCTCCCAACTGGCATCCAGGCAGCCCTCACCTGCTTCAAGCCCTTGGCTTGGGGTGTGGGAGGGGATGGGAAGGGATGTGTCCGGGCAGGGACGAGGAGTGGCTGGAAAGGGGATGAGGCAGCGAGCTGGAAAGAGACCCAGGGAGAGAGGCTTTCTCTAAATAACAGCTTATCTAAAGAGATTTTTTATTATTCTAATATTATAAGCCACGGGAGAGGATGCACAGGTATCCGTGCTGGATGGGGGGGAGGGAGGCATGCTGCAATTGTCCTGCACCGGAGTGATGTTTGCGGCCCTTTGGCAGTCGCCCCGCAGCACCCCAGGTCCTGCAGGCTGAGTGGCGGCTGTGGGGCTGAAATGCTCCCTCTCAGGAAGCAATGTGGGACGAGTATTCGGCACCGCTTTCTGGAGCTGATGTAGTTTCTTCCAAACGAAAAAAGTCTCTTGCTGTATAAAAAGATGCTACACCTTTGAAGGGAGCCGTTTGAGTGGAGGCTTGTGACTCAGAATACTTCGAAAGGGTTTTTTCTCCTCTGATCAGGAACGCTCTCAAATGCAGGTTGTGAAGGAAATAGGAGGGTGGTGGCTGTTTTCACTGATCTCCTCTGTCAGAGCATTGAGGCTCCTGATGGATAAACAGCCGTTCGATTACTTGAAGAGCTTTGAATAAAGCACCATGACCTCTTTCTTGATTCTCAAACTGAAAAGAAAGCCAGTGGGGAGGAAAGGGAGCTGGGATTGAAACCATTTTCTATCCATTCCCTTCCTCATACACCTGCAGAGGCTGCACTCGGGTGTCTTCTGCACTCTCTAAATTTCTTCCTTCTCTCTTCTTCCAATCCTTCCTTTGCTCCTTTAGGCCAACATTAGGGGCACTGTTTCTCACTGATGATGTATTATAATATTTGATCTACCAGAGAGGACAAAACAGAAAAGAAAGAACATAGCACTTTTTTTTTGTTAAATGCACGTAGTCAACTTGTTCCCACTTTGGCTAGGCTTCTGGAAACATCTAACCGATGCTAAGTTAGAGGCTAACAAAAATCTCACACTTATACCGGTTCTTGTAACATGTTAACTAGTCTTGCAGGCGTATTTGGAATTGCAGGAAATGCTCTGCCAGATGCCACCGAGTCAAAAAATAGCTAACCTTAATCCTACCTATACCCATAGTCATACATACATGCCCTGAGAGATTAGTGCTGGTAGGCCTTTCCACAGGATGAATTTCTAACTGAACAGAACACCTGAAAACATGCTAGGTACAGCTTATGCCAGTCACCCAAATTAATACACAAATTGGGTAGGAACTATTCACAGTGATGATAAATACCAAGCGAGCAGAGCGAGTATCTTGCAGTACATGCATGTTGCAAGTAGAAAGATAAAGAGAAGCGAACCAAAAAGTTATCATTTAAATTTTAGTTATGCAGGCTTTCTTGATTTTTGAGAACTGGCAAAAAGCAAACTGTGTAGTACATCAGTATGCCTCAGGACCATTGAAAGGAAAGCTAGTAAGCTGCATTGCATTTGTGCTTTAAGCTCTTAAAATACATCATGAATAAATGTGTCTGCAGGTTCCTCTAGTCATGTGGTATCCTCTGCAGAAAATTGATACCGTAGAAGAGAGAAAAATAGGCATAGTTATTTTTAACAGTTCATAAACACCATGAAATTAATTGTTTCCTAATGTGAAAAAAAACCCAAACCCCACGGAAGTCTGTGGATTTAAATCAGAAACTAGTTTGGCTCCCTCAATGAGCAAAACCTAGTAATGATAGAGTATATTGTGTGAAAGGCAGCGACACTTTTTTATTGTTACTATATTATTTTGTGACAGGGGTGTGTTTTTCAGTAATAGCTCACACACTTGCTTTTGAAACGTGGCAGAAGACGAACGAACACCTGATCCTGCACAGCTTGGCACGCACGGGTAAAAAGCAGTTGCCTGGCATGCCATCGACCTTAAAGACATATTTGTCACAAGCCTTGCAACCTGTATTGCTTTGCTGTAGAAAACAACCTCTGGGAGGAAATAGCCGTAACTCCTGATTACAGCTGGCTGGGAATTTTACAAGAAAATAGCTTTCCACTGGAAATAATGCATGTTTGTCAAAATGGAGATGTTCTGGGAAGCAGAGAGGCTAAACCCTTGCTGGATGGATGCACGCTGTGATGGCCCCGCGGTCCCGGGTCCCACCAGGGGATGGCCGTGCTGCTGATGGCAGGTGCTGGGGGACCCCCTGGGCATCCCTGTCTTCCCGCAGGACTGGCGGTCCCGGCACAGCCCTGACGCCTGGCCAGGAGGGTCTGCTCCGGGCAGCCCTGCCAGCCCCAGGCACTGCCGGCACACCCGGCCGCCAGCGAGGCTCTGCGTGTCTCTCGCTCTGGAGGCAGAGTTGATGGATACTCTATCTCACTTCCAAAACTATCTGATTTTCCCAGAATAGTTTCCCCCCCCCCCGCCTCAGGATTTTCTTTTTAAAAACAACATCGTCAGAACATACATTTTTCCTGCTGTTGGGAAAAACATCTTTGCCAAACCACCCCAAATTTCTCAGAGCGTGTATTCCATGTGTTTCTTGGCTATATGTATATGTTACAATATATAAAAAAAATGCATTATTGTGAAAATCTTCTCTATCTCAGAGAGAAACATAATATTACTTTATATATAGAAGTGATGTATGCACTTTCATTTGGTAAAATAACTCAGAATGTGATTTATTTCTTTCCAGAAATTGACAGCTCTGTGCACTCTGAGTTCATTATTTACACATGCACTCACAGCCCACCAATCATCCTATCACCAGTGAATTTCTAACAAAATATAACCGTTTGTAGTAGCAGAACACTGGCCGTGTCTTTCAGTGGCACAAATATTAAAATTATTTCACGTGCCACAGCAACATACTAAGCTATGATTCTTTCAGCATAAAATAATGTAGTAAAAGCTGTGACTATTTCAGTGTTTTTAGAAAGCTTAATTGAAGTAGCTGTTACAAGCAAGCTCAGAGAAAAACAGCATGGATTTAATAATTCAGAAATTTTTTTGCATTCTATATTGAATATCTATTTTCAACTTTATATATTTTGAGCACATGCAGTGTTTAAAATGCCTAACTTCTTCTTCTGATACCATGTCTGTATGTTTGTTACCCTATAGGATACTGTGTTTTAAGTGCCTGTAGGTCCCTGTCTGGCGTACTTACAATAATTTTTTCTGCTTGAGTATTTTTTTTCTGATATAATCCCTCAAACTTGTTCTTTGGTAATCTTTCTCAAGCTATGTTATTCTTTTTTTAAATGGGTTGCACAGTGATACCTGCGTAATTCTGCAAACAGCTGGTTCATAACAGAAAGAGCTATTCACACCAAACTTCTTTTATTGTAGGTGTTTCTAGGGAATCACCTAGTTTGTAACCCAGTACACATTTAAATGTGCTGTCCGAACATGTTTCTCACAGTTTTATTATATTTGGCTCTTTGCACTCAGCATTATTTCTTTCTGAAGTTGCTTAAATGATGCTGTTACTAAGAGGATATTTAGAGGAAAATAAAACACCAGTTAAATCCACCTGTTGAACATCCATTTATTTTTGATATATAGCCAGCCTGAAAAGACTTTCACTGTGCCAAATGCTGTGCTGATATTTTATGTGTGAGTATCAGTATTTGCACAACACAAGTCTTTCCTGTTGCTAAATAAAACCAATAGATAGCCATGTGCAACGCTCAGAGTGCACTGAGAGGTTGTTTCAGGATGCAGTCGGAAAGGAAGAGGTTAGCGGCAGCAGACACAGTGAAGAAAACTGGAAGAACAAGAACATGCCTTGTATGAGCATACAAAAGAATGTCAGTTCATGCTCAACTCGAAATATCCCTAGGAAGGCACGGTTGCAAAGGTTAAGATTCTCATATGATTGAAATAATTGCCATTTATGTGTTACTTGCTGACAAAAGCTGTTGACTTCTTCTCTACTATGTATTCCAAGATTTTAGAATTTGCCTCTGTCAAAACCCTGAAACGAAACATTCTGAAGATATTTAATGTTCAGCTTTTAAAAAACAGTTTGGTTTGAACTGATTTTTTTGATTTGTTCTCTCTCCTCTTTTCACTTCCTATTTTCTCATCTGTGGAGTTCAACCATTATAAATTTTGAAGTTAGTATGAAGGCTTAAAAAATCACGATACGGGTGGTTTTGTGCCTCAGATGCAGCAAGATATGATAAAGCCAATTATTACTGAGTGATACGAACTGGGGATTTTAATTAAAACTACAAGGAAATCTTTATAGTACCATTACTTTACTATTTAATTACTTCTGTCTTGGGAAATTTTTCTCAACATTTTCTCTTCAGGTATTGTAGGTTTCTAGATGCTGCTTTTCAATTTTCTCGTTTGATCTCTGATCATGAACAGAGTAAGATCCACTAATAGGCAGGCAAAGAAAGCATAATCTTTCAATTTTTTGTTTTATTGAAACAAACATTTCTTAAGAAAATTACAACGATGACACTCACTTTTTCATTTCCATCCCCCTGCACTGTATTATACAGGTAATTACTGTCACAACAGTAACTGGCTGAAAAAAGCACTGAACCTCTCTTTATTTTTGTAGCTTTTCTCTTCATACCTCCAGTGCAGGAGGGTGTCTGGCAATATTGATAGCCTTTCGCTTCACTAGTTCTTTTTTGTAGGGACATTAAAATTGATTTTCTGCATCTTGGCATATGAAGACTCAAAAGTGTGTTACATGCCCTATTGCCCAAAAATGTGCAGTCACAGAGCAAAGGTTCCAATGACAGAGACTTTTATGGTACCAGGAGGCCTGAGCTGCTGAACTGGAGGAGCAGAGACAGGCTTATTTATAGTGCTACTGAAGAATTAGCCTGCCTTTGAACCGGCTGCCCAGATAGATACTCTGATTGAAAAATCTGGTTTCCTGAGAGGAGGGGAGGCAAGGGCAGAAAGGAGAGGCAAACTTTCAAGGCACACCTAGTGATAAAGTGAGAAAGGCATTGTGCCTTACAGCAGCGCCTTGCCACGGGGGCTGCTGGAGACGTATTTACAGCTCCGAGGTAATAAAGGTGCGAGTTAATGTTGGAAACGGAATTGTTAAGAGAAAGCATGCAAAGAAAAATTCAGAAATAATGCATCACCAGAAACTGAAAGAAGAATTCTGAGCATGAAGCAGCCGAGCTACTGCCACAGCTTCCCAGTCCCCAATTAAATCAGCTTCCTTTTCTAATAAAGGTCCCATAGGTCACTCTAGACATAGGTGTCTAGAGTAAGCATGACTTCAGGTGAAAGAAGGCTGGATGGAACAAAGATGTAAGACAACATTTTAAAAGACCAAGAGAAAGATTATACAGTAGAGACAATCTGTCGTGATCGCCTCAAAGAAAAAAACCTCTCATCCTACCTCGCAAAAGTCTTTGAGTGTCACAACAAAATAACCGGTAAGGTTGCAGCTAATCTGTCAGTGAATTTAAAATATTCTGTTTTTCTTTACGGGGATGGAGAACATGGCCAGTCACCTGGGGGCTGAGGCAACCAGTGTGCTGTGTTGGGCACAGCATTGTGCTTTTGCAGCACGGGATGACTCTACTGGCTCTTAAAGAGAAATAAAGACCTGGAGAGAGAGCCTGTCCATACTGAAATCAATGGCATGGTTCTTATTAACATCACAAAATCCAAGTTTGGGTGTTTGTTAGATTTATGGATTGAGCTTTATCTGGTGTTAATAATGAGCTTTATGCAGAATAGAGTGAGTGTGATATTACGTTTGATCAACTGGATCGCTGCGAAAATATATTTTGGTACTCCTGTTGTTCCATCTTCGGGCAGCAGGAAAGCCAGTGAGTGATTCAACTCATAGTTAATGGGAATCTTTTTCTTGAGCAAAAGGTGATTTGGTTATGGTCTTTAATGAGCACAGTTACCTTAGAGTTAATAGGAAAGGAACAGAAGTGAAGTGAAGTGAAGAGAAATGTCTGTCACTGTCTAAATTCATTATCTTGCTACCATATGCAGTTCTGATCCTTGTCTCGAAAAAGATAAAGCAGAACTAGAAGAGAAACAGAGAACAACAGTGATCGAAAGAAAGCGTGGGATAGGTCCTGTAAGAAATAACTCAGTAGAGTAAGACCTAAAGAAAAATATGGTGGAGAGCTGTGAAATTAATAGTGCCAGTGGAGAAAGCGAATTAGGAATAATTGGTCATTGTTCTGCATATGATAAGAATTAGAGAGGCCAGATAAGACTGTTATCCAGCAAGTTCAAAAGAAACAAGAGGAAGTACTTTTTCATGCAAAATACAGCTGAAATATGCTTGTCATAGGATGCTGCTGAGGCTAAATGTTTCAATGTGCTTAAGAAGTGATTTGACAAATTCATGGAAGAAAAGACCTACCATGTGCAAGAACCTTATATATGGCTTAGAATGGGCAGAGATAGCTGGAGCAGAGATTGCATGGGAAAGTACCATCATAGGTTCGCTTTGCTCCTCTGCTCTTATCTGTTTTCCTTACATTCCTTGTCAGCTAGTATTGGAAACACAGGACCTTTGGTCCATCACAGCCAAAGTGTTACGGTGTTAAAACAACATTCAATTTCTCTCTCAGCCTCACTCAATCCAGATAATTTTCCTTGGACACAATCGGGGTATAATCAAGAGCAGTCAGGCTTCTGGGGAGGAGGAGGTGGTGGTAGGAATGGCTATTATAAACCAATTCATAGAGGATCTGTTTCTAACATATGCGACAAAGCGCACAGATTTGGAGGTCTAGTTAGATTTTCAGTTAAATAGATATGGTACCAAAGATATTTATTTCTGCCCTTGCCTATAGCTAGAGAAACAACATTTTACACAGACTCAGCTTAACCATTCAGTGATTGCACCATCTGAGCAACAGACCTGGCTAAACACAGAAACGACAGAAGGATTTTTTGTTATAAGAGAGGAGGCTTAATGCAGATGAAGTGGCCATATGGAGTGAAAAAACATAACCATTAAGAAGATGGAAAGATACTATTAGAACAAGGATTCCCAAAGTTTGTTTATGGAAAGCTGGCACAACAAGCAGGGCATCAAGCAGCAGGACCTGAAATAATTAACCTGTAATTCACAGGTCCTCTCCCTTCTCAGCTCCCCGAAACTTTTGGTGTCCCCTTTCCTACCACTCTTGAAAGCAGAAGGATGAGCCACAGTTTCTTGCTGCCTTTCAGAGAAAAGGGGTGCAGTTAGACTGTGACACATCCAGCTGTCCGGACTCTTGGGGTCCCCAAACATTCAGCAAACACTTTGCATGTGTGGAGGAGACTTTGCAGCCGCAACAGTCTCAAACAACACCTGAATCCATTGAGGATGGCTGCGGCTAATGTCACCTTGTGAGTCTTACCCAAAAGTGTCTCAGGCTGCCCTTTGGGAACTCTGCAACAGAAGAGGCGTATGGCAAAAGGCATCAAGGCAAGTCTTGGCATGGGAACATAATGTCCAGAAGTAAAAAAGTGGCTGAAACTCTGGCTGGATAAAGAAGAGCTGGGTAACATAACAAGGAACGATTCCTTCAAAAAACCCTAGGATATAAAAGAGCTTACATGAGCAATTTAGGACTTCATTCACAGTCTAGGGAAGTGACTGGTAAGACTCCTCCACTGATCGCAAAAGGTGTTGTATAACACTCCTACAGCAGGTATGCTCTTATGCAAAAGATATTCCTAGCCTGATAAGAGACATTTTTTCATGAATCACAGTAATAATCACAGCAGATACAGCATTGTAGGCAGTTAAAATGGACTGATCAGTAGCTGTCAAAAGTATTTTTGGGGACCAAGAAAGAAAGAAGCTTGAGTGACACCTGCAAACTATTCATAGGCACTCCAATAACTGTGTGGACAAGCAGTCGTACATTCACAGCATGGATAACAGTCCTCAGAGCCAGAAACAGAAACAAATGAACCTTTTGGCATGAGCTCGTAATATGAAATCACTTTAAATAAAAACACAAAAAACATTAAGCCTTCTGGTCATTTATTTTGCACTATGCAGTGGTACTGTCTGTGAAGCCTAGAGGTGATTAACACAAAATACCACTAAATCTCTACCTGTTACAGAGAAAACTCTTAAAAATCCGCTTAATTATCTGTCTGTGCCAGAAAACAGAGTCAAGTTTTTCTACATTTTTAATGTGTTGTTACTGTTGAATCTTCTCATGTTTGTTTTTCATGATTTAAACATAAAGATTTTGTTGAAATAATGCTCTTTGATACAAATAATTTAGAGTAAAGGATGTATGCCAGCAAAGCTAAGTTAATTATTTTGTCTGAATGCTTGGCAGATGAAAATGATGATAGACCTGGGACATGTCTACACTAGGCAGGAAGGTGTGGTGCAGAAATCCCCAGACGAACACTGAACAAGCTAGCTCCAGACCTTGAACCAGAACAGCCACGTTTGCATGGAGCTACTGACAGGCAGCTTCAATAAGCTCGGGACCAACCCTTGGGAAAATGCTGTTGGATCACCAGCTTCCCAGCTGGCCTCCGTGCGATGCTGCGCTGGTTGGGTGATGCTGGGACTCAAGGCTCCAAGTCAGCCCGAATTTAACTTGAAGTACAGATCAAATGAAATTGATGAAGACAAGCCATGGAGAAGAAGGTGTTCCTCCCCTGGTGGTAGCTGACTCTGGTTGGACATCAAAAATTGGCTGACTGGTTTGCTTCCTTAATTTTTTCCCCTCATTTTTCATATTTTCAGCCTATGGGAGGAAGAAGATCAAAGCATGGCTGAGTCGCTTTAATGACCACTACACATCCTTGCTATTCCACAGTAAAAAGCATGGGAAAGCTGGTTGGACTTCATTCCTTGAATCAAATGTCAGCGATGTTGTTAAATGGAAGGTTAGTTAATAATTTCAGATTCCATTTATCTTATCACATACATTTACATAAAGGTAATTATTTATATGGTAGACTAATTTGTTTGTATTCCCTATGGGAAAAATCGTAGTTTAATAGGAAGGAAACCAGCAGCCACCTAAAAGGCGTAAAAATACTCCAGTGCCACCTTGTGCTACAGCCTCCGCCGGGATGTGAAGATGGCCCCAGAGCAGTCCCTGCCTCCTAGGAGGAGTCGGATTGACAGGGCACAGGTGAGGAAAAAAAGAGAGAATGTGGGAGAGAGAGTGCATTCACAAACATCCTCAGTATAGACCTGTTCCCTAAAAGTGGAGTTCAACCTCTTTATAAATTCGTCGCTGCAGAGACCACAGCTGAGCTGCTTTCTGTTTTTCCCATTTTTGATGGAAGGCCTACTTCTTGTAAGTTGCATTACAAACTGACCTGTCCAGCTGGAGAAGAACCGATGGGGCTTTTTGTAAGGCTATTAGTAGGTAATTAGTAA
The DNA here is from genome assembly GCF_000690835.1 of Fulmarus glacialis. Classification (NCBI taxonomy): domain Eukaryota; kingdom Metazoa; phylum Chordata; class Aves; order Procellariiformes; family Procellariidae; genus Fulmarus; species Fulmarus glacialis. Next base: position 23,796 of record NW_009223221.1, on the reverse strand, counting down.
GTAATTAAAAAAAAAAAAAAAGGATCAGCCATGAACTTCCTTGAGTCCATGCTGAAGAGATATAATGGTCTTCGCTGGACAGGCAGGTCAGGTGAACAGCTGCCATGGCAGAGCAAACCTGCCGAGGGTGTGATTGCTAAGAAGTGAGATCTCACTCCAATGGCATCAGATCATGCTCTCATGGGTGTGGCGAGAAGACTTTTGTAGCTTGATAAATATTTGAGCTATTGTTTCTAGTAGTTATTTATATAACAATATAGTCTGCAAGCACCACTAGCGATTTGGTTACCAATGTTTTAGGTAGCACGCAAAATGAAAAGACAGCCCCTGCCTACATCTCTGACGGGCATACCTGCTGCGCCTCTGAAGAGGAGCCATGGGCAGGTGCAACCAACACGTCTAGGAAGCGTCAAGGATATGATTAACCTTATCAATTTAGGCACCTAAGCTGCTTAGTCATCCCTGTGTTTGGCAGGAATTTACGTTCATGACTTCTCTCACTTCCATAGTCACCACAGGCCCCAGGCTAGATGTCTAAATACATGTCGAGCTTACATCTGCAGGAGAGCAGCACCCCAGTATTCAAACATACAGAGAAGCCTATGTGCCTCTCTTACACGTGTGTCAAACAGCCAAGGCTGCTTAATCACCTAAGCAGCAGCCAGGTCCTAAGGCAATCCACCTCCTGTTTCTAGGCCTTTAAACTCCTTGTTTGCAATCCACTCTTACTTACAGATGTGAGGTCTGGGGTGAGCCCAGCTGGGCGTCTCTGGGATGGGGCTCTGGAGGTGTCCCTCTGGGACGTGGCAGTGAGCAGCTGCAGTGGTGGTGGCTGTAAAATTGTCTTTCCTTTTCTTCTCAGCAAGACCATGTGAATTTTGTGTTTCAGGGAGAATCTGAGATATGCTTGTGCCTACCTGCAGCGCGGGAGTTGATGAACACAGGCCCATGAGTTTGACTCGGTTTCAGCTGTAGCTTCCTGGCATGCTCTGCTGTGAGGCCAAATGCTGCAGCAGGCTCTGTGTCCACTCAGCCTCTGAGGTGGACCAGCGAGCACATTTCCCTAAAGATAAGACAGAAACAGGCTCTTTCCTAAAGAACTACCTCTACTGCGAGGAGCTTACCACATCTGAGCCCTGGACCTGATTGCCAGGATTGCCCTGGCAATCCTGTCTTAAATCTCTTCATGTTTTATAAGTACTACTTCACAACTTTTATCCTGATCCTCTGGACAAATCCAAAACACCGAGAAAGACCCAGAGCATTGCAGCTTATGACGACTACCATCCAGCCCTCCACAGTGCCCTAGTGCCTCCTGTCTCCTTGGCAGAGCAGCTTTGAGAGGAGACCATGTGGCTACACCTCGTCAGGCCAGCACAGAGCAGCAAGATCACTACTTATTGCACCAAACATGTCCCGTGTAAGCTGTGCAACAGGGTCATTTGGCTTTGAAAGCACTTTTCAAGCTGCAAGTATTCCTGCTCAGGGAGTACTATATCACCCAAAGCAGTAGCCAAAGTGTCCTGAAGTACTTCAGAGCCACCGCTGATGCCAGCACACAGTGCCTGCTGAAAGCAGGAAAAGGCAAGGGTTACTTACTGCTGAACTTTCTTTTAATCTTAACCAAAAGGCACACCTTGTAGCAATGCCTGAGAATTTCAACAGGCAGCAGAGCAGCCAAGGTGTCCTGGCAGGAGGCAGGACGGAAGCTAGCTCACACAGCAAAATGGAAAACCGATTGCTTTCACTCCTGGTTACTTCTTTTCAACAGGGGAGCAAATTCCAACTTGCCTCTGCCACCCAGACTCCTTAGACCAGTCTTGCCACACCGCTGGAAAGCCGGTTCAAATCCTAGGGATGTGTCCTCCTTCCTAAGGGCTCCACCAGGCACGTGACAGCCTGGAGGAGCCCATACCAGCCTGCAGGAGCATTCACAAGGAGTGGGTGTGAAATTGGCCCCGGAGGAGTTGTCAGCTCAGAGCTGAAAAACAGTGGTCAGGTGAGAAGGATGGGTCCAAAGTCCTCCTGGCTCTGGCAACACGAAGAAGGAAAGGCAGGCCATACCTTCATACCCAGGTGAGGAGGCCCTTGTCACGGAAAGTTCGTGATGTGGCTAGCATCTCTGCTGGGGAATAGACTGGAGTTAGCAAGAGATAGCCAAAGCGTGAGGGCAAGGGCAGAGCTCAGCCACCCTTGCCCAGTCACAGACTCGGGTGGGAAATGATGTAGATACAGAAGTCTCTTCTCCAAGGTCATTTCCTTGACATGCAGTTGTCAGAGGAGGTGTAAGCACGTGTGCCTACTCAGCCAAATACAATTAAGAGCCTCTGTTAAGATAAATACTAAATATCTGCTGTATGTTTCCGGGAGCACTCAGGTGGAAATGCCACTCGGCTGCTAGAGAACATCGCAAACAGCCTCACAACTTGCTCAAAAACCAAGCGAGGGCGTTGGCCCCCTTTATCGAACCGCTGCAAGGACGGCTCAGAATACAGCTCACGTGGGGAAGCACAGGTAATTTTAGCGCCCGTGCCGTTCCTGCCCCCAGCCTCTCCTCCTCTCCCCTCCCTGGCAGAAACAGGCTATCAGCTAATTGGGGACAGACTTGTATACAATCTCTGCAGGCAGAGGTTGGACAAGGCTGTAACGTACTGCTCTTAATGAGGTACTTTGATCTTACCCCTCCCTTTTTTATTTGTTTTACAGTCCTTTGCCCCACTTTCATCCGCAGCAGACAGCTGTCGAACTTCGGAGATCCTCTCTTCACAAATAAGTTTACAAGGATGGAACCTATGAAATCAGGCTGCATTTCAGGGAACTTAAACCTGTGTAAGAAAATATATGTGAAACATTATCTATAAACTAACAATTCGTAGGATTCCTGGGAAGCCATTCAGTCATGAAAGTGCTGTGAATAGTATTAAAACAATCCAACTAAGTAAAGAAAAAAAAATTTTTTTTTTACCTGGTTTTTCATGTTAACTGACTTATATAATCATAATTGTATGTAGTCAACAGTTTCCAATTTCAGTGGTAGTTTTACCATGCACTAAGGACTGAATATAGCCCATTATCTTCTATATGTATCATTGAAGATATTGATATTCAATACTGATGTCATGAAGAGCTTGACTGTCCTTTAGCAATTTCCATTAAAATAAATGTCTCTCATGGGAGCCGTAGACAAATCTCAGATACTGGAAATTTATGTATCTTAATATCCCTTCTCTACACATACATATATATGTACTTATTTACACCTTTATGTTCAAAAGATAATTTTATGAACAGGACTAAGACATCTTCTTGGATATCAGCAAGTCTCCAATAGGAGCATTTGCACTCACCATATTGCTGGAACAGATTCTATATCTTCAGAAATGGTAAAAAAAAAAAAAATCGAAATAATTAATTAAATAAAAGCCAGATATTGTGAAAAAGACCTCATCAGCTACTTAACAGCTCTAGCAGATGCAAAGGCATTGGGCAGTTGCCTATAGCATTTTCATACATGTAGAAGTTTGGGAAAATTAAAATGAGACAGAAATGCTAACTTACCGACTTATCAGGAGGGGGGGGACTGTGACTCTGAGTATCACTTCTCTTCCCAGACATCTCAAAATCACGGTTATATAAAAGATGCAATTTAGTGCCCATGTGCCTTCCTCTATCTATTGATGATGCATACAGGTGTCTGACACCAGCACCAATAAACGCCCACTTATCTGTCAGCATCGGGGCACACGTGCATGCCATTGACATGATTCTGGGTTTGTCTTTTAGTCATACCTAACTGAGCAGCCTCATGAGAGCCGTGGCCCATGAGTCACTGTCAGACATCAGATATCACATGTGGGAGAATCGCAAAGTATGACAGATACTGTTACCATTATGTAAACTTCCTGTCATAATCGTTCTTGGATGTTCATATTCATCAGCTACCCTCTGCACGCTTCGAGCTGGAGGTTTGCTTTCTATGTAGGCACAGGCAAACACAGTTGTTCCTGATTACGAGATAGAGCCTGTTTTGTTCTATTGTTTGGAGTCTCAGTTTGGTTTTTCACCAAGCTAGGAACATGCTACACGCTTTGCTCTTGCTGTATGTTAAGTTTCTAGTGCTAGGATTGTCAAAAGGCTCAATTATTAATTTGCACCTGCTAATATGGAGACTACATATGCAGACCGCATGTTCAAACTTAGAATCAGTTTGACAAGTAAATAGTTGAGGGGGGGTTTGTCCTTAATTTGCTGGTATTTGTCTGACTTCATCATATTGCGCAATTTTTTTCCCCCTACTGAATGAACAGATCTATAACGCCCCTTGGCACTATTATTTTCTCACATTAATAAGGAGAGCATCTGTGTGTCTCAATTCGGAAGATAATCTGTACACATACAGCCTGGTAAACAGAAAAGGAATGTGAGAAACCTGTGTTTATCTGAAAGGCTATGTTTTATCAGCAACGTACACTCAGAGCCTGAAATGATATATTGGGGCAGCTGATGGTTGAACTGTGCCATGTGTTGAAGGGGCCCAGGATGAGAGTAAAATGGCCTGCCTGGATGACCGTCCACCCTTAGCAGGTGTATACCCCGCCTCTGGACAGCCATGCGTTACACACCGACCTCCACATTCAGAGCAGGTAACTTGGAGCAAGTTTTACAACCTGGCAGCCGATGGTTTCACCGTCTTTTCAAAGGCTTATGTATTCCTTAAAATTAAAGTGAAAGGTGTTAACCAGTGCCTTGAAATGGCACAGAGAATGGCAAAAGCAGCTTTGTTCCCGCAGACCGTCTGAACAATGTGTTAATCCTTACCTTGAGAGATCACCTCTAGAAAACAGAGGAGGGTTCCAACCTCTCTTGTCAGTGTGAGCCAGTTTTTCTACTGTTGCAGCCAAAAGAGGTGCCAAGTGACGGCAAACTAGGTGCAGTTTTGTGACGAATAGGTTTGAGCAAACCTTGGCTTTGTGCATCTCCGCAAAACCAGGGAGGTGGAAAAAACCCAGAGTTGCTCAAGTGAAGGTGGAAGAAAAATGCGTATGGAAAAAAGTGTTATTATTATTATTATTATGAAGCACCTGTGAAAGGATAGTGCCCCCATGCAGCTATACCTGAGCTGATGGTGCAGAAGAGGACAGAGCAGTCCTGGCTCTGTATGAGCACCCGTTTTGGTGCAGGCAAGCTAGAGCTGCCTTGGAAAGTCCACCAGAGGTGGGGAAGCTGGGCTCCGGGGGTTGCAAGGCTGAGGAGGGTAAACTCTTTGCCCGACAGGAATGGTAGTGGGTTAGGTATCACCTTCACTGTTTTTCTACATCCAGGAACTCAACATGCTGCCCACATTCCTCTCAAGAAATGTGAATCCTGGACTGCTGAAGTGTTCTCTCAGTTTTGTTCAAAAGTTCATTTCCCCAAGGAGGTTGTTGGAGGAGAATGGTCTTTTTTTTACATCTGAATGTTTTGCAACAGAAAAAAAAATCTTTTTGAAATGTTTCTGTCCCATTTAAATATAAGTGTTAAAGAGTCTGCTGTTAATTATCCATCCAGGATGATGGCATCTGTTATTTCTTTTTAAATGCTCCATTTACTTTAACTTTATAATGAAGTGCAGTAAATGTATTTGCAGTGGTTGTTAACTCTTTGAATTACTGTTTCAAATGTTTTTTTTAATACAGAGGTTTTTTTAGACTTTTGCCACATGTTGTCCTGCTGAAGCATTGAAGAGAAAGCTAATACATAACATTTCAGGGAGGTTTAATTCTGACCTGTTACAAAATCTCTCCTGATGCTTCATAAAAAAATAAGAACTTCAGAAATTTTGAAGGAAACAAACTATGTCATTCCTCTCAACATTTTATTTTTTGAATTGCCAACATTTCATATGAATTTGCACTCCCAAATCTTTCTGTTGGAAGCTATTTGCATCAGAAAGGAAGAATCGTGAAGCCGGGGGCTGAAAAACAGAATTTACACTTTTTTTCCATAGCATTTCACATATATTTAATGTTTCTTTTTTTTTTCCCAGGTCTTTGTAACACACTGTGTTCCAGATCTCAAGCTGGATAGATTAAGTGGCATGTACTCTATTTGACATGTCAAATTTCTGTTACTGCTGCCTGCAATACATGGGAGCAAATGTCGCTTGTATTTTTTGAACATATGCAACAAATTTCAACCTAGAAGTCAGCTCATGGGCATCTGTTTTTTCCCCCTTCTTTTTTTCTTCATTCTAGTAATGCCAAAAGGCCTTAGAACCAATCTAAATGGAGCTGACATCAGCTCTGTGGCTCCTTACCCAGAGTACTTGCAAGGGGGACTTCAGTAAAAATCAGAATTTTTCCCTCTAGGATGATTCTCCCAGGATCTGCAGCCCTGGAGAGCTAAGAAGCTTAGAGCACTCTCTATTTTCTCAGTTTTGTTTGAAGCAGAGAGACAAAAATTGAAAATCTTACCCTTTGCCCGAAGAACGTGTATTAGGTCGCAGCTCTGGAAACCAGGGAAGATCTGGCAAAGCTGATGGAGGAAGAAGGACTGCCTTTGCCCTCCTCACCTGTACCCCTCACCGCAATTGCCTGTCCCCCATGCCCACTGACGTGTGGGGCCATGCAGTGAGGGGTGGGTTTGGGGGTGGTTAACCTGCAATGACTCCCTCCCTCGAGGCAGTGCAAGGCTGCACCAACGCTTGCGCTGGTGCCAGCTTAAAGTGTTCACAAAACCATGATCTTACAGATAGTGATGGATGACCCTTGAGTAAGTGTATGCCTTGGTCACTTCTCTTGACCTAACTTTTTTTGTTCCCTTCTTGCAATAGCTTATATTTTATTTTAATTTAACAGAGTTGTTCTAAAAAATATCTCTAAGATGTGATTCTTATTGCAAAATCTTGCCATCCTTTTAAATTGCTACCATAAGTTATTTCCTTCTCAAAGCCTGTTGTTACATGTAAGCTGCCATTAATCAAGGAAATGGGTTATCCTTTCTAATTCCAAACCGGTTTAAAAATCCTTCTCATGAGTTTGAAAAAGGATATTACATAAAATATTGGTATACTATAAAAGGCAACAGCGCAGCAATACTTCTACTTCTGACCATGATGTACTGATAACATTGTTATAGTGGTCTGTAGAAGTTCAAAACATACAGAAGTGAAAAGTTATTCTATACAGGAAGGAAAGAAAACCCAAATAATCTTTAAGTGAATTTTTTAAAAAAATATTTAAATTGACAGTAAATAATTTGTTGAAATACAAAAAGTGGTTGACATCTATTACAAAATGTAGCATTTTTGTAGTACTGTGTAAATTTGCCAAAAAAAAAAAAACAATCCACACCAAAGATGATTTTGTGTACGTCAAAACAATATTCATGTACAGGTTCATAAATACTTTGGAGATTGCTTCCTCACTATGAACAAGTATTCTCTCTGGAAAGACTTAGTAGACCACCACTGTGGAAGACCTTTGAGATATTGTCCCAGTTTTGCTGCTTAGGTTCCAGATCTGGTGGAGGACAGAGGCTTCATTTTTTCCCATTATTACCAGTTTTCTCCTCCCCAGACTCCTGTCACCCAAAAATTGCAAAGCCACGGAGATTATTTATTTAAATATTAAAGCTAATCCTACTCAAATTGGAATTAACTGCTGTGAAAACCCCTGATTAGCAGCCTGGTGTCTGTGCAAGGACAGGAAAATCCCTGATAATTAAAAAAAAATCTTTATTTCCATAAGTCCGTCTCTCTTAGCTTAAAGTAATAGAATTTCTCTTTCTCTTTTAGCATGTTGAACTATCCTTGAAGACTTTCCCTTTTTAATTCTTTCTCCCTTTTCCACCCCTCCCTAGACAAAAAAAAAAGAAAGGAAGGAAAAAAAGCGCCTACATTAGCAGACATAAAAATTGCGTTGCACATAATTTGAACCATGCTTTTCAGCTGAGGGACTCTTACCTCCTCAGCCCCCCTTGTGAGCTGCCTGCCCATGCTTCTACTATCCTTGGCCTTCTGCCCAAAGTTAAAGTACATGTTTAGTATCTTTTTAATATTTCATGTGTCTCCCATCTGGTGGACTATGTTCTAGTGTCACAGGAAATGGACTTAATGATCTGAAGGTAGGTGGCCATTTTGCACTACATATGGGTATTATAAGCCGGTCTGATAATATACTGAAGGATTATTCGTTAATAACTACCTGGCTCTTTTCTTTTTCAGGGTACTGTAAGATCACTCCACTAAATGCTACAACCCACGTTTGGATTATTTTTCTTACAATCATTATTCTTTGTTTATCTGCACTGAAGTACATTTTTAGTCCATATCTTTCATCAGTTAGAGGATCTGTGTCCCTTTAGACCTAATATTTGCCATGTTTAGATAACTGGCATCTCCATGATACTGCTTATTCTTTCAGGGATTGCTACACTAGTGCTGAGGTTTTGCTGATGAACTGTGGCATAAATTTTCTTGCCTGTTAATTAATACCAAGCATTATATTTTACGTCCAGTTCAGGATGAAATAGGATTTCCGATTCCTACAAGATACGTCAAGGATATATGGATTTCAGAAATTAGAGACAGGCATACATGCACTCTATATAAAAAATATATTCCCAGGAACCAATTTCCTGGTGGCAAATTATTGGCTGAATATATCAGTACAGATGGCTGTCTAAAATGCAATAATGCTAGGCATGTGTCACCATGATGTGGGAACTCATTCAGAAATGGAATACTGCAGCATTGGAATAAATAGATATGTAGCTGAAATTACAGATTGTGGAATACAGGATGGGCGCAGGCTGCTGCTGCTGCTTGGTACTGAGGCTGTAAGTTTCCTTCGTAAGAAGCATAGCTCTCCGTAGGCATTTTGTCATGTACTTGGTGCAATTTCAGCTCTTAATTACCTATTACAGAATGGAGAGGGAAAAAAAAAAACTAACCTGGAGTTTGGCATAGCCAGGAGCTAATGCTTGAGGTCCATCATCATCGTTACGAGCAATAATGAACCAAGCCAGATGGCTTCGTCTGCCTGTGGTCAGAAGCTAAACTTGTGCCGGGATGTAGCGTAATGCCTGGCTGGGTGCTGGCAGCTCGCGGCACGTGTCAAGCAGTCTCTGGCTACGGCAGGCACAGTAACCGTGAAGGCATGCCTTGTGATCAGAAAGAAATGGTCTCCCCTGGTAAAGAGGTACGTGTCCAGCATGAGGCAGTAGGAGTTTCTGTCAGTGATGTTTTCTATTATGAAACAGAGGTCTTGAGACAGATTCGATCCGAATATCCTAAATACTGAGATGAAGTGGGATAAGGTTGTAGATGGTTTTACAAGATTAAAGAATTACAAAAAGATCCTGGAAAATTATTGAAATGGTGCATGCAGATGCACTTGCACAAGGAGCAAAGTAAGGAAAACAATTAGGTGGTGAGAAGCTGTTCAGAAATGTTACCTGCCCCATAAACTGGGTTTGGAACACGAATACTTTTACTGATCTCTCCAGCTGTGCAATATTTCTTTTTGTGTGAGCAAATTTAAAATTCAAGCCAGACCAATGGGTCTATTGAGGAATATGGGAAGTGTTAATGCAGGTCAATGTCTTCCCAAGCAATCAGAATTCAGTAACCATGAAGTCTACTTTGGTAACTGTTTTATTTTTCATTTGCATCTTTCACTTCAGAGAACAATAAACTGCAAAGTATTGCGGATATCCCAGATTTTGAAGAATTTCCTCTCAGTTATTAGATTGAGAGTTTTTGGTTTAAAAGTATAATCCTTGCAAAGGCTAGAAGTGAAGACACAAAATCACTGAAGCGCTTTAAATGGAAGAGGGAAAGCATTTCTTTTCTCAATCTCCATATGTTTATATTTTGAACACTGGTTTTAATTTTGTGCTAGTAGCCAAAAAGATCCAGTTTTCACTTTGTATTTTTGCTTCTTAACACCGCACTTTAGGTATCTACAAATGCTGTGAACCCCATAAACACAGAAATAACTCATGGTTCTGAAGGTCAGTAGTGAAACTACCGCTTGAAATCTTGAAAGGCCTACTTTAAGGGCCATATGACAAATTTTGAGTTTACAAGAAGCCCTCTTAGATTTTCAGTAAAAATGAATAATGGGGCACTTACCGCTTTTAGACTTTATTGCACTTCATGCTCTTCAGTGACACCATACAATTGATCATGATTTGCTATAAGAAATATAATGATTTTACTTTAATTCTTTCCTATTGAATTTTTGTACTCTTCCTGTGCTACAATAGACTTAAAAATGGGAAGAGAGATCAGACCTTGACAGCTGTGCCATTCTAGTACCTGCATAAAATTTCTTAACTTTTTGACCCTTTCAAGATGTGTAAAAGTTTTTTTGTATAAAAAGGGGGAACAACTCCAATGAACAGTAATTATTTTTCTCATTGTCTTTATCATGTCCTAAAAGCACAAAGCAAAGGAAGCGAGGAAAGGCACATGCCATGTACATTGCAGTAATGATGGTGTACATGGTGAAGGACCTAGCTTCTCTACAAAAAAGGTGTTAGGCCTAAAAAAGCCTGAGGACTATGAATTTGCTTTGATTTCATTTGAATAGTGATCAAAGAGGAAATCAATGGTGTTTTCTTTGTATGTATGTATAAAATAATCTAATATCCTTATGCCAAGTTGTCTTCCTTAATGCTGTTTAAATACAAAAGCTCCCTGAGGTACAAAGATCAGACTATTCTCTCTGTAGCAGACTAGTTAAATATGTTATTTGTAGGCGTGTCAATAGATGCTGAAAATACAGATATTTGGCATCAAATTCAACTTCCAGTGACAGATTCACGCAATTCATGGGCATCTAAAGTGTTGCACTGAGAGCAGAATTTCGCCATCCAACTTTGCCTAGAATAAAATTTGCCTTTTGGATTAATATAATTTTTGGAAAGATCACAAAAGGATTGCAGTTCACTAAAGATGTTTTAAATTTTTTTTAAATTTTAACCAAGCAAGAAGTCCTGCCAGAAGCTGAAACTTCTCTTATCTTCCCCCCACCCCCACCCCCCCGACCTGTGAAGGTTTGTTCTTGGAATGTAAAAGCATAATATGAAAATCTGAGAATTCATGATATATTTGGGGAATAGCAATTACAATTGCTTTTCTCACTCTCTCTTCTTGTATGGGCATACTTGTACATGCATCTGCTAAATATGGTACATATATTTCACTCAGATTAGAAACCAGGCTGACCTTCATAACCATGTGTACTTATGTTCTGCCTAAGGATAAATACATTTTCCTTGCCACTCTTGGAAGAGTCTTCTATTTAGTTAGGTAAAGACAATTCATGCTGTAAGAAACATGCAATTTTGTTTTCATATGGAAGACTTTTTCATGAGAAAGGAAGGGAGATTAATCAGTTCAAGAAATCTACAGTTATTCTTCCATCCTAAATACAGGAGTTACTCTGTCCTACAGATTTTTTTCTGAATTTTTCAAATTAATAGTACTTTTAAGTGTTGAACAATAGAAGATGAAATACCACTCTCATTTCCTATGTCATTAAAAAGGCGTTACGTTAGATTTTATTTTCTAATTCAGTTTTTAACTCTAACAGTGGGATTTACATCGAGTTGAGAAAGGCTCTAATAAATTGGAAATGGGTCAAACCCCATTTACTACTACTACTAAACCACCACTACTACTACTAATCTAAATATGTTCCTGATTTATAAGAGCTGCCCCCTGAACAATTTATTAGTTGGTCTCCTAGTTGGGTTAAATCTTATTAGATGATTGACTATACGTTAACTGAGAAGTGGTCAAATCTTTTTTATGGGACATGGACATTTTAAAGGTTATTTTCAAAACTCTCAAATGTCTCTCAAAAAGGGTAGGTCTTTTAAAGAGAGCTTTGAAAGAGCTTTGAAAGAGTGGCTGAACCGAGAAATCGCTAAAAATAAACAAATGGAGAAAAGTAGAAATCTGTGCTTGCACATGTGTTTTTCTCCTCAGCACGCACACATGCCCACACACAAGCACAACCTGCAGGCTGCATCCTCACCTGCTATAAACTTACACCGTTTTCAAAGCTGCTGGCACTATGTTGCCACATCTATGATGGTAGTTTGAAAAAGCTTAATGACACCCTCTCCATACAACAGCATAAGACATGCTGAAGGAAGAGAGGAAGGAATTTAAAGTTGCTGCAGAGACCAAAGCAGACTTCCTTTGCTTCTTTAATTGCAGAATCAAAAGATTATCACTCAGATGTAACCCCGTATTTCCATTAGAAGTGGCCATTTCAAATTAGGAAGTGTGTGATTCCACTGAAAGACAAATTTATCGGAAGAAGGAAACAACTTCCCTGCATTATTCCGAGCTTGGCTGAGATATTTGTAGATTTGTTAAAACAGCAAACTATTTCCCTCCTTACACTAAAGGGCTCTACGCTTTCATCTTGGCTTTCACAGGCATTTTGCCCAACTACAGGATAGGGCTCTCAGGTATTTAGTGCAGAATGAAGGCTAATTAAATTGTTGCATGTTGACATACTATAGACTCCAGTCCAAAACCATTCTGAAACGTTTACTACATTACTGATTTATTTTCCGTGTAGGCACAACTCCCTAACTGCTTTGGAAGCTCATAGCTGCACCGAGTGACTGGTGACCGGGTCTATATGGCCTATGGGGCATTCTGCTATATTCTTCCCCACTGTTCTGGTGACTTACTGCGTGTCAGGATCTATCACATCCATTCTTATTTTTGACAAACTATTGCAGCCATTCAGGTTGGTGGGTTCTCCTAAAATTGTTTGGCTGGCACATTTTGGGACAAAGAAAGAAATCCTTAGTTCGTCTATTATTGGTGCCTCCAGAGCTCTTGACCCAGGAACCAAAACAGTGAACAATTAATGACAAAAAGAATTTCCTTGCCCCAAAACGTGTCATCTAAAAATGGTAATAATCATCAAAGATAAACCTTTTTGTGCTCATTTGATAGCAGTTACATGTTTTATACTATAGCCTACTCACAATGTTTTTGTTTTCATAGGTGAAGACAGTGTGCACCTACCATGTCTCTCAGTAATTTTGCAGTGATTATTTCTGTAGGAATCTTAATGCCACACACCCGTGACTAGTCCAATCACTTGTCTCTGTTGATATTCATAGGTATTCCAGCAGAAGGTAAAATTACTCTAAGTGCCTTTTTTGACACAGCTTCGCAAACCTTTCATCCTCAGGGAATCTTTTTCTGACCTTATTTTATGCCCTAAAGTGCAGGGATTGACAGTTGTCATTTCAATGTAACAGGTATAAGTGAAAAAACTTTTAATTCATGCCACAGTGCAGCTTTTCCCCGAAAATGCTTTTTATGTTAGTAGTGTGCTTTGTTTGGTTATCCAATGCAGTAGGAAAACCTTTCTCAGATTTATATTTTTCTGCCTTTTAATCTGTACATTTTCAAAAGCAGTGGGACGCAGCTGGGTCAGATCAGACTGGTTCGTCCTCAGTTTAGTTTAGGCTCTGATTTGGCCAGCTGACCTCAGCACTCCTTGGATCGTGCTTTAGAGATGGTCTCCCATTTGCAGAAGCCCAGAGGCTGGGTATGCACGCCATGAGAATCCGTCCCTGTGAAACCCAACAGGAGCTGCTCCTTGCTTGTAAGGACCACTGGAGGACGAAAAGGCCACCTTACAACTTTCATATAATATGCGTGTGGTCCTCTGCTCAGAGCCAGCAAATGGAAAACCACAGTTTAATACATTCTCCGTCCCCAGGAGTTCAAACATGTACCTCCCATCTCTAAACAGTACACCACGCAGTAAGCAATAAGCAACTTCTAGTTGCTCTCTCCACATTATTTCTTGAAATCCTTCAGTGACGGCAAAGAGTGCAAGATTCATTGATCTTCATTGGTCTTGGCTATGGTCCCAGGTACATTTAATTTGTGTTAGATTTACAGATGTCATTGTAGCCAGTTATATGTGCTTGATTTATGAGCAGATCATCTATATAACTTTGGAGAAGATGAGGTTACCATGAAATTTTGGGGGCATTGCATTAACTAGCATGGGCCAGGAATCAATGGGAGAGGGACTGTGGCCCAGGATGCCAGTCCGATTTAACGGACAAGAGAAGAATAAAAATGGTTGAATGGACCTGACATGAATTTCCAAAATAGCTATTAGCCAATGGTGCATTGCTGTAGCAGCATAACAACATTCACAGTGTTTTCCAGAATGTGAAAACAAGAGCATTTCTTTCAGAAGACAGAAATAGTTAGTGTGAAACAGAAATCCAGGTGATGTAAATCCTGAAATTGAGGTGTATCCCACAGCCCAAGACTTGTTGAGGCCCAATCTAAATCAGAAACTGCAATTTGCCAATTCGTATGCTCTCGGAGAATGAGTCTGTCGTACAAGCCGGCGCGCCAGCAGCGTTTTGGCTTCTGACTCCCTGTTGCCAGCGGGAGCTGCGGTGTGAGGTGCGGGACCTTCCCAGCACTGCAATGTGCTTCTGGCCTTGGTTCGTGTCGTGATTGACCTTGCACTGCTACATCTGCCGGTGCATGGCTGCGGGAACCCAGGCTGAAGTAAACTGAACAGAAAAATTGGGCAAACCTCCATAACGGAAAGAGCAAGGAAATGGATTTTTGGTTTCGTTAGAAAAGAATAGAATAGAATAGAATAGAATAGAATAGAATAGAATAGAGTAGAGTAGAGTAGAATAGAATAGAGTAGAGTAGAATAGAATAGAATAGAATATTTCAGTTGGAAGAGACCTACGAAGATCATCTAGTCCAACTGCCTGACCACTTCAGGGCTGACCAAAAGTTAAAGCATGTTATATCAAAGGTGTTTTTTGGGAAAGCTTGGGCTAGGACAGTCTAAGCTCTCTGATGTGGAAGGCAAATAAGACTGTTGGCAAAGGCAGTGCACGTGAAATTCCCTCTCTAGGCTTCACTGAGGCTTTTAGCACAGTGCTATGTACATGTTTAGTTTTAGAGTTACTGGATGGTATACAGAGATGAGGCAGGTGTACAGCATTTATTTTTAGATAGCTTCTTAGAAAAGGAGATCTGCATGCAGCAAAATTTTACTCTGGCAGCAAAACATAAAAATAATTTGCTTTCTGTATGCAAACAAATTTAAATCCTTATTTTGCAGTATTAAAAACAATGTAAAATGAACAGTTAGCACAAATAAGTCTCCTTATTGCTCAGTGGACTCTTAGCTACATATGATAAAGAATGTAGATGCCCATATGTTTAGATGCTGCAAAGTGAATATTTAGCCAACTGGTCCCCAGAATAGAAGCAAAAATCTAAAGTTAAGCACTTGGGTCCTTCAAACAGCACACAGGCATGTTGAAAGAGCTTGTTAAAAAACCCCTCACAGCTAAGCAGATACCTGTCTAGAGCTAGCTAGTTGGAAGCTAGCACAGGGCATGGCTTTAAATCTGTGCATCTCACGAGACTCAGCACCCACGGAGGTAGTCCTGCTCCCACCAGGGTCTGAAGCCAGGGCTGGTGCCGTTATGAGCTAGAGGGTGGCCAGAAGAGGGCTGATGCGGACAGCAGGCATCGCTGCCAGCGGTGCAACGGGGGGAGAGAACGCTGCGCTTGCTGCGTGAGGAATGAGTCACAAGTTCAACACTAACATGTTGCAGCACAAGTGAAAGCAGAAATCTCCCATGGGAAAACGTGCTCCGTGCTGCTGGTAGCTGCAGTAGGCAGCAGGAGAAGCAAATCAGGTGCTTTGGCTGCGTGAGCAATCGTGCAGAGCAGCCTTGCCAGGGACCTGGCACCTCCAGCCTCCCAGTACATCGGTCTGCTGCTGGTTTACTGCCTTGATGCTTCCTCTGCTTTTCACACTTTTGGGTGCTGTGTGAGATGCCATAGTGCTTCGCTGGTGCCTGCTGGCAATCACAGAAGGATGCAGCCATAGCGGCAATTTCTTAATTGTATATTCTCCTGTGGTCACAGCTTGCTAAAATACTCCTCCATCTTATGGGAGCAGTGGTAGTCAGATTTGGAAAGGAAGTCTGTGTGGTTTTGCAGGAACTTGCAGCTAATGAAATGATAATAAGGAAACCAAGAGAGAAAGATGACTACGGATCTGACTATTTCATGACTAATCCGGTCAATGTGGTAAGGCAGACATGACTTGTGGATTAAGATCAGTGGTAATCTCTGGCTATGACAACAGAAAAATAAAGCTAAATTGACTGTATTTTCAGAATGAGAAAGAGGAAACTTTGATGGTGGCATTCAAGAGTCATAAAATATTCCTATAGCATAAAAGGATATTAAAATGTACTGGCTGTACTGCGACTCAGGTGATGCACACGTGGCTCTTGGAGGGGGGAGTGTTTGAGCCCAGATCTTAACAAAATTGTCGTGAGCCCCAGAGAACAGATATTTGCCATGTATAAAACAACAGCAGTATCCATACCTATTCAACATCTTGACTCCAATAATTGTTCTCAAAAATGATCATTTGTCTTGCTGAACTACCTGTTTCTGGCAAATATGAAACAAACTGTGTTTGGAATCAAAATATGATTAAACAATCAGTTCTATGAGTTCAAAATATAACTCTTCCAGTGAAAAACTGGAATATTTTATGTTTACTGAAAGAAGTCCTTGGAACACTAAGATATCTGTGGAAAGCCAAGCTGGTCTCAAGAAATGTCCAAGGTATAATCAATTTACGTTGAATTCCCAAGCCGTATCAGTCATTGCACTGCTTGCTTCCAACTGGAGGTTATTCTAGAGAGCATAGAGGCTAGATTTTTGAAGTTTCTTACATGTCTACTTCCCACCGATTTCATAAGAAACATCTGTAAGTCTTGATTTCAAAGGGATATCAGCACCTACCTGCTTCAACCAGTGTTGTTCTAAAATTCCTGCACATAAAGGCTGGCAGGATTCAGAAACAAACCCAAACTCCAGCCGCTCTGCAAAATCCTTTTGAAATATCCATTTTAGGTCTTTTAATGAAGAATTACAGAGAAGTAACATTCCAGAACCTGATAACCTGCAGATGTGATGGTATCAGAAACAACCTGCTGAATCTCCAGGCTTTTGCCACATATTTGAACAGCGTAAACCCCACAAATTGCGACTTATTTTCCTATAATTCATGTTACGTTTTCCTCAGATTGAGGAGGAGAGGATTTCTTAACAGAAATTATTTTATTACAATTGTGAACAAGTATGGAGAATTTCATGGCATTACTGTAGTTTTTATGAAGGCACAATATATCTTTTGGCAACCTATCTGTTAATGGTTACTGGATTACACAGTAAAAAAAAACAAAGGCCAGACTTTTGGGGTTTAATTTGAAGTGGAAACGTGCACTCACCTTATACATTTGCCCTTTTGATGAGGCAAATATTGCTAAACGTAATTTCTGTTTCTTCCTTCAGTTAGACTGTTTCTTAATACTAGGGATATTCAACTAATTTCAATCAAATGTATATAAGAAATTTGCATCACGTATGTCCATGCATTGGGAAGAAAATCTTTAGCTACTGCATATTCAAGACTCTGTAAGCTGAGATAAGTTAGGGCAAGAAAGAAATTTGCACGAATCACAAAACTATTCCAGGCACTCGGTAATTAGATTTATACTCTCAGACACGGGGGGACCGATAAGCTCGAGGCATTTTGAAGTCATTCTGTAGGGGTCAACATCCTACTACTTAGATGCATATGCATACATGAAACAGATTGGCAATACAGTGACACACCAAAGAAAAATGTTACGCTAGATCTTTTCTTTTTAATTACATACAGAAAAATAGTTACGTGAGCCTCTGCGGGGATTTTTTTTTTTTTTTTTTTTTGTAAAATATTGAGAAACCAGTTTGTTTAAATGTTAAGCTGTTCATAGGAAAGTAAGACCCTGGAGGTTAGAGAAAGTGTTGTCACTCAAATCTGTTCTCCCAGAGAGCAATTACTGTAGTCATTAATGTGCCTTGCTCCAAAATCTAGTCTGACATTAAATACTGCTTGAAATGTTCGGAAGACAGTTAAAAGGTAAGGATGGATCCTTTTCTCATGTAACATGTGCTGAAAAGCTTCCCTGTGCATTCAATCATCTGGCTTCACAAATCCTAGTGGTACTCTTCTGAAGCTGTTATGGAACATATTGGTTGCATATTTCATTTATTTCTGGCAAGAATAATTAGATGAATGTTTAATTAGGAGTGATTTTCTTTCATGAATCATGGCCAGCTGACTGAAGGGTTGATGACAGTCCATAATAACCAATAATACATATATCAGAATAACTCTGACTCGCTAGTATAACAAAATTATAGGTACTTTAGAAACACCTCAGCAGAAGGATAAATCCCCAGTTAGTATAAATCAAAGATTCACTGAAGTTGACAGGACTATTTTATTAGAAATCTCTTAAGAATCTGGGCAAATTTATTGAAATACACTTCAAAAAGCTTTCTGCTTCATCGTGCTCTCCGACTTGGATTCAAACCCGTGTGAGGTGAAATGCATGGTTCCCCCTGATGCCACCAGCCTCTCCCGGCACCCAGCTTGCTTTGTCCACCCGTTCCCGTTCCTTCGGTACTGTTCATCTCTCCCACCCTGGGATGCGTTTCCTCTGTCCACCTGGGGCGAGGTGTATCAGGACCCCGCACGTCAGGGAGAAACACCAGCTCCTTTCTCCCCTGTAGCTAAATATGCCTCTGGGGCAGGATGGCCAGCACAAACTCGCTCTGTCCCCTCCCACTGTACACTTACTGTCACCTTGCAATAGCATCATGTGGCTGGTGGGACGCAGGTGAGCTGTCCGTGAAATGGCACAGAAGATCTTCAGAAGAAGGGCCCTAAAGCTGCCTATGGTGAGGGCAAGCAGGATCTGCAGATCTTCGGTCCCTGTACAGGGGTGCTCATACACTTTGCATTACCCGTATGTACTGAAAATGGCCGACATCTTGTCAAAACTGGTTTTGTCTGCATTTGATGTGTTTGTCTGTCGACTCACAGGTTACATGTCTATGTCATTTAGGGATCTTTCATAACCTGTATTTTATATAAGCACCAAGTAAAACATGTATATCTTTTATGTAAGCTGGAAGATTCATGTTCTTTCGTGAAGAAAATTCAGTTATTTTACAGTCCACACTTTTTCCAGTTTTTCCAATTAACCTTTTTAGTTAGCAGGACCCATACGCACACGTTTGTTCCCAGTCATTACCAATTACTTTGGACCGTGGAACATTTGCTTGCTCTGGGGTACTAGCAAGGAAACAGTAATTAACTGAGATAGTTGCTGCTTTCCCTTGAAAGCTAAAGAATAGGATTATGCTCTTTTGATAAACTAATAGGCTTAAATCAATTTAATGTATTTAATAGGAACCCTTGATAACAGGAAGACACCTCAAAGCCTTTGCTGTGAACTTTTCCCATTACTTCAAAACTGCAGACAATGAAGATAAATGAAATTGCAATTCATCAGTTGTAATAGAAAAGGTAGAGGATGAAATCTGCCTAGAATCAAAGACTAAGTTGAATGATCGTTTTCTAATTAATGATCATTATGATTCTTCTGACATCTGCAGAACGCTTTGCAAACTTTAGCTCTCTTGTGAGTTAGGCAAGTGGTATTATCCCCATTTTAGAGACCTTGAATACAACCCACGTTAAACTTGAACCTGCTCTTTGCCTCAGAGGCTCTTTGCCTTCTTCCATCCGACATGTTTAATATCAGATCTAATGAAAGCAGTAAGGGTGGCAAAGGCAAGGCATTGCTCTCCTTTGCAGAACCTGTTAAAGAAATGGAGCCATAGTTTGTGATGCAACTTCATGGGCTTTTGCAGGCTTGAAGCAGTGACACGTTTGGCTCAATAAGATCAGTTGTCAGAGATGTGTCTTGACCAACAGCTTGGTGCCTACAGCAGGATTTAAGTGGATTGTGAATCCTTCTGTCCAAAAAAAATCTTTTTTTCAATGTTCACCTGGAATTTGACACTTTCTTAGGGGGTGTCTCAAATGCTGAAGGGATGGGCACCTCACAAAGAAACCAGCTGTAGCTGCTGTGTTTTAAATTGCTGCTGGTGCTCTCTCTATCCTCTTTAAACAGTCACCCAGCTAGTGAGGCCTGTGGGTTTGCAGGAGTCCAAGCTTCAGTCTGTCTCAAGCAGGCAGGACCCCAGGAGATTTTGGGTGACTCACTGGCACATGCCCTCTTGTAAAACAATGATTTCAAGCGTAATCCAGCCGGATAGCACAAAGGCAGGCAGGAATCGATACTACATGACTAAGGCATTAGTGGTGAAGACCTGAGATCTAATCCATGATTTTAAAATTGTACATAGTCCTTCAAACAATGTGAAATGTAGAAAAAAGTTACCTGAAAGTACCAGAGTCCACATGTCTACTGGTCTGTCGATTTCAGGTGAACAGAAGTGACTCCTTGAAGCCTCACCTGAGATGACTGAGACCTTGGTAAAGAGTGGCCCTCCTTTCACATCTCAGTTTCTTCTCTGTCACTACCCAAAGTGACACCTGTTTTGGATTCTACTCAGAGAATCTCAAGGGCCGAAGCACTTAATGTGGGGCAACATTTCACTTAGTCCCTTCTTTTTGTATTTATTTGTTAACTGTGAACCTGTTACAGGACCTTTAGGCTCCTGTAGGAGCCTGAAGTTGAACTCACACCTCTAACATCCAGGATGCGTAGCCTGATATTCAGAAATACCGGCTGTTCATTTTACTCTGCAATACTCTATATAATTGCTCTAGTTTATTTGTACATCTGTTTATTACCATGTCTACTTTTATGGAAACAGTTTTGCCCTCCTTCCTTTGATTTGCCTACTGTCTGTTTCTGTTTCAATCTTTCTATCAGTTGGCTGAATACTGTCCGGTTGTACAAAGTCCTTTTATTCAGTACCCAATTCAGTCAGAATCAGGAAATTTACCCAATACTCCATAACACTAAATACAGTGCCTCGTTCCTCGCCTGTTAAATTGGACTAGGAGCAGTTTGCTACTACACATAAGTTTTGTGAAGGTTAATCAATAAATATTCTGAAAAACTCGAAGTTAATGGAATAATACCAAATAAGAAACACTGAAATGGGTAAAAACTAATACACCAATCTGAAGGCTGGAACAAATCCAGGGAGAGGAGTGCTGTGACAAGGCTTCAGCTTGGAGCAGAAGGGTGATAGGGAGGAATACAGAGCCGTATTTAAACATTTTTGGAAGGGTATCTTGTCCCATGAATTGACAAAACTGTTGCCATGTGAAAATGGGCAGGAACTCTATTTACTAGGTTTTGCTTCTTGTCAGCTGCAAAAGGGTTGAGTTAGGTAAGCTCCATACAGTGATTTACAGCTTCTGCTTAATTTTGTTTTTCATAGATGATGGGGAGGGAGGAGGGAGGCCTGAAAGGGAGGGCAGTGATGTAAAATGCAAACAACCAGAACAATTACATAGCTTTATAAGGTTAACCTAGTTCTGCCTTCAGACAGGAGGGAGGCAAAATAACTTATTTATTGCCTTAGATTGCCTCTGTCTACAAATCTCAAGCACACTTAACTCCACCCTGTCTTCTGGGCAAAAAGTAACTGGCATTAAGTACATAAATTTAAAGCTTAAGTAATTCTTATGTTAAGGTAAGCCCAGAAACCACCCACTGGTGGGGGTTAATTGCTACTGTGCATTATTAGGAAGAGGACTTGCTTGGTTGTAAAACCGTAAGGTCTTGCTTTTCAGGGGGTTGGGGTTTGTTTCTTTTTTTTTTTTTTTAACTTTTTACAGTAAGTACTTTTTGGGAAGAAGCATGTCTTAATAGTAAGCTTAAACAGGTAAACCTGCCATGCCAACAAACAAGACACTGGTGTTTCTTCAAGCTGCTGATGAAATACTGTTTTAAATTCTCTGAAAGAAGATGCTTTAGCTTACCGTGTCCAAATAAATTAATATTTTTATGGCCACCTTTCCTCCACACCAGGAGAAATACAAATATATATAAATAAAGCTGGCTTGAGTCGAAAGGCATGGTTGCTAGGTAGCCACTGTCATGATAGTGGAGGTACCAGTGAAGCACAGAGAGGTGAGCTCCTCATAATTGCAGAGATCCATTTTTCATTCTCCTTGAAAATGAATCTTTTTTTCTATACAAATGACAAGATCACCTTTTTTTAGCCTACGGAAAAACACAAGCACGAGGCTTTATTGTGTCTCCCCATAGAGACACAAAGATTTTCAGATGCTTCCTAGAAGTGGGTGGGGAAATGGGGGAAGGAGCCCCTGCACTTTAATTATGGGAGGATGGTTAGATGTAATAACAATGGGTGGCAAACAAGCGCTGCTTCTGACTGTCAGTGCTGCATGATTACCAGTATTAACTGATAGAGCAAGAATAAAAAAATCACCAAAGCACAAATCTGATTGCTCTTGTTTCAAGAGCTGTGGGAGCAGCTGTGGTCTGTGGCCCTCAAGTAAATCCTGGCTTTTGAGGTTCTCTTTGCTCCTCTGGACAGCGATGGTGTTAGAAGACAGTGAGGTACCTGACTGTGAAAAGAAACGCTGCTAACCAAGTCACACTTAAACTTGAGCCCTTTCTGGGCTCCTTGGTGTAAATGGGTAACAAAACACAAGTTGGCCGGAAATCCTTTCTTTTTTTAAAAATTGCGTTAAGCCCATGCAGCTGGAAATATGTGAAATCACTGCAAGCTATTTACTTTGGTCCTGCTAAAGTCCTTCTTGGGGCAGGGGCTAAGTATGCTGGGGCTCTGTCGAGCTACAGAACTCATCCTCTGGACAGGGGGAGTATTCTGCTCATTACACTGGAAGGGAAATGAGATACAGGGAAGATTAATTGCTTTGCTCACAGGTGGACAGAAAGTTTGCAACTATACCAGGAACCGAAACCAGCCCTGGACTGGATCTTCTAGTATAAGCAATTATTTCTATTTATTTAGAGTTTGTGTGCACATCACATTTTATGATATGTTCTTAAGAGACAGCTGCTTTTTTAAACATTTACCGACTGAAACAATAAACTATAATTGCTCTGGTAAGGAACTCCTTACTTTGCAATTTGCTTCAAAAAAATCCTGCCCTATCTCCTGGGGTGTGAAAGATTCAGTCAGATTTCATCTGCAGGAAAGATAGAAGCAATATACAGATAGCAAGTATAAGGAGTCAGAGATCCCTTTGCAGAGTATGTTTTGCAGAGGCATGCTGCAAATGTTATGATGTAGTCCAAAGGCAAGATGTTGATTACTCAACAGGATGGACCTATCAAATATTTTCTCTTTGCAACTGATGACTTACTACAGATCCAAGACTGTTATAATATGTACAAGGTGGTTTCTCCGGCTCTTAAGTGTGTGTGGGAAAAAAGTGCCATATTTTAAGCAGCAGAAATTGTACGCTGTAGGTTTGGGGCCCTGTGTGGAACTCTGGCTGAGTCGTCTGAGAAACTGAAACTTGCTCTTCATCATCCTCCAAACTTCAGCAGATTACAGACCGAAGGTTTTGCAGGAGGGAGGCTTGAATCTTGGGATTCAACGGGACTTTCAAAGATTTCCCCTGTAGCACATCTCTTCTTTTTATGTTATCCTGGCAACGTGCCTCAGTCCTGACCTGAAAAGACAACTCTAGTGGCAGAGAAGCTGTTATGTCCACTCAGCCACGGTTTTCTGAGAAGACAGCAAACAAGCCTGACAATTACGCGTGGGTCAGCATTAAGACTGCAAACCACCCGGTCCCAAAGGTTTAGCTGAACTGTTGTTGGGCAGCTGGTGAGGCGGTGGGTGAGGAGGGGTGCGGGTGGGCTGGCGGGTGG
>NW_009223220.1:42431-53515 GCF_000690835.1 Fulmarus glacialis | reverse complement strand
GCAGAATCAGCGAGTCGGTATTTAAAGGAGATACAGAATGCTCAAAGCTGTTGCAGTTTCACATGCCAGTTAATGTTTGCATGTATAGCTATTTTTTATCGTGCCAGTTAAATTAATTGTTTGTTTAGTTGTTTATTTACTCAAGTTGTTCACGCTGAGACTGCTTTCAGGTTGTGACTGAGCTAAGAGCTGCACAGTTGAAAGTTGGGCAATGTCCGTAATTTGAGCTTACAGGAAACAGGGCAGTATCCCAAACACGTACTCGTACCCTGCTCTGCGCTCTGCAAGGCCCTGTTGGTACGGTTCCATGCGGCCCCTTGGCCACTGCTAAGTTGCTGCTTTTCACCTGTGAGGACTCTTTCAGATAGGATACGGCATGCACATCCAGTCTTATCCTTTCTGCCTGTGGATGTGGCCTCAAGGGCTGTGGAGCGGGAGGAAGTGTTGTGTTTCTTGCACAGCAGGCCCCTGCCTCTCCCAGAGAAAAGCGGAGGCTGGAGGAAGCCTCCAGTGGAACATCAGCGTGTGCTGTTTGTGCTTTAGAGCCACCGTCAGCCACTATAAGGATCCTGAGCCGGTTGCCGCCTGAGATAACTTTATTTTCTAGTGAAGTCACATTTCTAGTAGCATTCTGACAGAAAGTTCTGCTCATGCTTCAACTGACGTGGTAGAACATTATATGCATGGGTATTCAGAAGACAGAAGAACAAGCACTTAGCTTGGGAAGACAGAATGCCGGTGTGCTGCAGTGACAGATACCTGCTTGGTCAACTCTTAAGAGTGGCTGAGTCTTGCAGAGATGCTAGGATATTGAACTGTAGCACATTATTAAGAGAAGCTAAAAATTGTCATTTAGCGTCTTGGTTCTGAGTGTAATATAATTTTAAGATGCTAGCGTTTTGGGTTAATCAAGTTTCTTAGACTTTTCAACTCAGAAGCAGAGCCCAGACCTAGTGACGGGCCTGCTTTCCTGCCTACTGGTGTTCTGACTTCAAAAGTACAGTGCTAATCTGGCTTTTCTTGCTCTTTTAGGGCCTTAAAAATGGGGAACACAAGCAGCGAGCGAGCTGGACTGGAGCGTCATGGGCATAAGGCATCCCGAGGTGACAGCTCAGGAGGAGCCATCGGTACGAAAGAGGGTGATAGACCAAAAATTTTAATGGACAGTCCTGAAGATGCAGACTTGTTCCATACAGAGGAAATGAAGGTACCGCTGGTTTGTTCATGTCTTCTAATGTTACTAGCTTGGGAATGCTGTTCAGTTGTGGTGCTCTTAGCAACCTTCAGTAATTCTATCATTGAGCTTACACACAAAACTGACTATGTCCCTTGCTTCCCATGCTAAGGAGAGATACTGCATTGATGTTCAAACAGATATAATGAGTGTAACGTCATGGTTTCCAGCAAGAATTGATTGTAGAAAAACTAAAAAGTAACTGGCTCCAAGCTCTTCCCCAGTTCTAGGTACAGTGCCCCAGCTTCCTCCAGATCCTTAATGCTCTTGCAGTCACCAGTGGTATTTTACCTATTATTTTCCATATTAAAAGATCTGTTAACTGGATTTTTGCTCAGTATTAGCTGGTTGTTAGAAACATCTTGCTGTGTATCGTGTTTCATAAGAAAATCTAACAGAAAATTACACTTAGATTTTTAGACAACTCATAATCTTTCTGCCAACTACAAATTTTGTGCCTATGGTATCTGTATAATCTAAATGCTTAAGTATATTTCTTCTTAATTATTTTTCTCCCTCCTCTTATATCTGTGTATTTTGAAAACTCTTGTGAGCTCTAGTAATTTCTTTTTAACCTAATCTAGACTGGAGGGAGGGGGATTATTTTGCCTTCCACTCTTTCTGCAAATTTGGAAGGCTTTAATATCTTTGCAGAATTTCTGCAAATGAATTTGTGAACAGCATCTAGAAGTGCACAGTTTCTAATCTCTATCAGGCAAAAACTGCTTGTAGACTTGTACCTTAGAGAATCGTGCCTGAGCGCAAAAATGCTTTCAGTAAAATATAGGTTGTCTAAGTCTTCCAGGAAAGAATTCCTTTTGGTTAAGACACTGTGCTTGTAGGCTCCATTGGAGAAAGAAGAATTCCTAGCTTGGCAACAAGATCTGGAAGTGAATGATAAAACTCCCACTCAAGCTCGACCAACAGTCTTTCGCTGGACTGGAGGAGGGAAAGAAGTTTATTTATCTGGGTCCTTCAACAACTGGAGTAAAATTCCTCTGACAAGGAGGTAATAAACTGCTGCTGCAGTATCGGTGATATTCCCCATGGACTGGGAATGCTTAGTGCAGTGAGAAAAGTGGTCAGTTGATAGATTGGTATTGTGCTTGGATTTGCTACTTTCCTGCTTCTTTTCTCAAGCCCTTGATGAGAATCTGAGTTTTTGATTCTTGGATGGCACAGGATGAAAGTTGAGCTGTGCGTCAATTTTGAAGGAGTGATTTGTTCACTAGGCACCATGCACGAATGACCCAAAACAATCCTTGTTGTGCAGTCTGCTACCGGGGATAAAGTTGGGGTATGTAAGTTGAAGTTGGTTTTAAGCATAGTGTCTCTGATGGCAGATGTACTTTCTTGCCATATCATTGGCTTTTGCCCAGCTCAAAGGGTCCACATTCTGCTTAGGAAATTCTGAGCCTGGGATACCTGCTGGTAAACTACATGAACGAGAGAATAAATCTGTGTTAAGGTACCAAGGGCTTTTTCCTGCCAGAGAGCTCTGAAGCTCTGTTTAATTCTGTACCTGAGTAAGTATTTCATTTAAACCAATGTTTTTTCAAAAATTAAAAGCTTAATGGATGGCAGAGAGTCTGAATTTAACTCTTGATCTGAGCCCTGTTGTCTGTCAACGATGACATATCCATGAAAGATTGGTCTCCTGCCAGTTTCTGGTGTTTCTCATCTCGGTGAGAGGCTACCTGCATTGTCATTGTTGCAGAAGTGTCTTAATTTCTTAGGAAACTTGAGGGAGGAGCATCATGGCCTGATGAAATTATATGGGAGGATTGTTCTGTGCATGAACGATGTGAAATAAATTATCAAGACAGGAGCTGGAAAAAAGGCCAGTGGAACATCAGTATTACTGTCATACTCTAAGTAGAAAGCCTGGGAGACGGGAAGTGGTGAAGTGAATCTGGAAGAAGGACAAAAATGTCTCTTTACCGAAGAAAAAAAAAGACAGGTTTGTCTCTTGTCAGATTAGGTATTCTGGGAAAGGAGGTATTTGGACCTCCTTAGAGGCTGGATAAAATCATGTTACTGAATCAAATATGCTCAGGTAGAAAAGTTCATTATTCCAAACTGAAATTTCAAATCCAGCTCTGTGGTGGTACGCTTGAACTCCTTACCTGAGAGGAAGTAAAGAGAGATACTGGCATTGTGTGGCCTGTTTGAATTGTTCAGATAGAATCAACTGTTTCTCAGCTTCTTTGAGATGCTGGTAAAGATTTCTGAAGAATCAGGAAATTCACAGCACAGGAGTATCAAAATTACCAAGCAGCAGCTATTCAGACCCAAAGTAACTCAGAAGTGTTGAGTTGCTGTTTTCATCTTCTAGTTATTGTTCATTTATTTCATAGGCATTTATGAAATGCAATTTATAATCGCAAATTCTGAAAAGCAAGGAAATATGAGTAAGCTGATCTTGTTCCATCAACAGGAGTCTCACAGATAAAATAAGGTCTCATGCACTAACAAGTAACGGGAACGTGTGAGGATGACTTTACAAAAGCTCAGTGCCAATTCCTTGATGCCAGGAATGTGACGCTAGATGTGTTGTGACTTACTGTCACAAAAGGAATGATCATTAACATTAACCTTAGTTTGATTCTTTACCTTTAGATTGCATGAGATTCTCTTAAACATGGCACCTTTTTAAGTTTTTGCATGTTAAGGAGGCTTGTATTCTGTGTTACAGTGTTTGTCACAGTTTATAGATTAAGGTACTTCTCAGAATATTTTAGGGCTGATTGTTTGTCTTAAATTCCAGTCACAATAACTTTGTAGCAATCCTGGACCTGCCAGAAGGAGAGCACCAATACAAGTTCTTTGTGGATGGGCAGTGGACGCACGATCCTTCAGAGGTAATGTTTTCTTCGACTCACTGTATTGAGGCATCTGAAGATGAGAAACTGGCTGGTTTCTCTACCAATAGCTGGCCTTTTCGGAGAAAAGGTATTGGTTAACAACAGAAACTGACTTTTTAAACGGTGAGAGAGAGATTTCTGATCCTAGGTGGCGGCATCAGACTGACAGCCTCAAAGGACGGGAGATTTTGTAACAAATGGGTGACAAGATCTCTTGGGTATTGGTTTATAAGAGATGGTGAGCTTTTCTTGTTAGCGCAAAACTGTCTTTTAGAGCACTGTAGCATTGCTGACAGCCCAAATATCTCTGTGCTCTACTTGCTATCTGTGCCAGAATGTTGCTATTGCTGCTCTAGATATTTTCATAGTCCAGTAATTGTGCCAAAATCTACTAGGCCTTTTCTTCCTCCTCTGCTATAAAATGAGCTTTAACCCTACCCCGCCCAGCAGTCCCTACCTGCTTCAGAACTCATCATTCACAATTGCTGGTTCCTGTCTTGGCAAACCTCGCAGAACCTCACAGAATTTACCTTGCAGTAAATTTATCTCTTGGAACCCTCTGCCCTGGATTCTAGTCTTAGCTTTAGTAGTAAACCAGCAATACCAACCGTACTCTGTCCTACATCAGGCCATGCAGATCTTAGCCTGGCTCTGAAAGCCCTGGAGAAGCTAAAAGTAAAGCTTAGTTCCTTGTGTCCTCACTGTTAACTTTAGCCCAAACCTGATCCTAGGCCTTATCTATAGCCCAAGAATTTATCAAGTGCTGTGGACCTAGCAGGTTCAACTGACATGCACCCCCCCCCAGTCCTAGCTGAGCAATGGTAAGCTCTTTTCGTATCTGGTACTAGAATATTTTAAAAGCAATATATCTCATTCTTGGTAATGCTGATTGTGTTGTTTTGAGAATCTAATAGTCCTGCAAGCTTTTTTATTCTGACTTTTGTATCTTGTTTCTTCCCAGCCAGTAGTAACCAGCCAGCTAGGTACCGTCAACAACATCATACAGGTGAAGAAAACTGACTTCGAAGTATTCGATGCTTTGATGGTGGACTCCCAAAAATGTTCAGACATGTCTGGTATGAGCGTACTAGTAATTTTATATCACACTTTTTAGAGCTGTTAAAAATTCCATCTTCCTTTTATCTGGAGTTAAAGGTCCAGTATAGATTAATCTCCACTTTTGTCAGGCCCTGTGGACGTGTGCAGGAATCACAAATGCACAAAGGAAGAATGTGGAATGCATAAAGGAGGAAGCCTCTGACAGAGCAACACAGGTCACTGTGGATCTGATTAGGAGGAAGTCATGGGTGCTTAATAGCTCTTTGTTTGCCTGTGCGATGTGAAACGGCTGGTTTTGGTGCACTCAGTGGTGGATCAGTCTCTATCTTACAACATCAAACCAATGTTGCCAGCCTACACTGCTCCTCATACCATCTTCCTCTGCTAAGGGGATGGGTTGAGGAGGTCAGAAGTTGCACATTAGAAGGTAGAAATTAGGTGCATTTTAGTAGTGCTAATGCAGGCTCAGGAACATGTCATATCTTCTCAGTTTAGTATAAATAATCTATATCTTAGAATAATATAAAAATGCTATTTTTGCCTTAAGTTTCCTATTCTAGTGTAACAGAAGAGAGGTAAGATTTAGCTGGAGTCATCTCTGAGATCAGTCTTGCCACCTGTTCTGTAAAAGACCTTTGTAGGGATGGAGACCATGATCGAAGTAGTGCCTTAAATCCTCCTTCAGAAGACCTGTCCTTTGAATCTGAGGCAGAAAGTGCATTTGGTTGTTTTTTTGCTATATGCCACTTTCCCCTGGACAAAGCTTTTTTGGAGAAGGAATGTGATTTGTGAGACTTGGACAGTGCAAGAAGCCAGGAGATTATTCTAGTAGATGCCTTCCCCCCACATGCTGTAACAGCCTTTCCTTATATTGCTTTAGACTCTGAAGAGCTCTTTTTATTACCCTGTCCCTGCGTCGGAGTAATACCTGCCTTTTACGTGTGCATACCCTGTTTTTAGTGCTTCCCATGGCGGTAACATTGTGGAGCAATGTTTACTGTTAAGTGTTTGCTGGAGATATGCTGGGCAGAGATGACGGTGTAGTTCTGGAGTGCAGTAGAGCCCTCAGAACTCCGCCTCCCAGATCTTCACAGCTAGTCTCAAGTCAGACAGACCTTGGACATCTTAAATCACTTCTTGGGCAGTAACTGATCCTCTGGCACTGCATCAGCTGCTGCAGTTCTTGTACTTACATGCCATTGATTTCTTTTAGCCGCATGTTCCTGGATGTGAAAATTGACTTGAATACCAGTGAAAACGTACCATTTTCTTACAGACTATTTAAGAATAAATATTTAACATCTCTCTGGCAGAGTTGTCAAGTTCACCCCCAGGACCATACCACCAGGAGCCCTATGTTTGTAAGGCAGAGGAGCGCTTTAAATCACCACCTATTCTTCCCCCCCACCTGTTGCAGGTCATCCTGAATAAGGACACAGGCATTTCTGTGAGTACATCGGTTTGTTTTGCTGACTAAGGGCCTTGAGGGTGTGAACAGATGGGGAAAAATGTGGGTACAGACAGGGGACAGGCAAGGAAAAACCTTAGAGTAGTTGCCATGTTGGTAAATTCCTTACTACATATGTCCAGATGGATCCATCTGAAGTAAATTTATTTTTCTACTTTGATCTTTTCAAAATTGGAAAGAAAACTAGATCGCTGTTTTCTCCCAGAAACCCTGATCTTCCCACTGCAACACTATTAAAATGTCAGAAGCACATAAGAAATAATTGAGCTGTATTTCATGATTGCAGTGAGGATGCAGAGGGTTTCACCCTGAAGGGATCTTGGATTGCTCTGAAACTTTGTCTACATTTGTTGATGGACTCAGCGTAAGAAGCAGTGGGATGTATTTGAGGGTATGGCTAGTTACAGACGGTGTTTATGACCCATCAGCTGTGATGAGTAAACTGTGAGTTCTGCTATTTTCACACTGTCTCACTTTCTCTTTTTTCCAGTGTGATCCTGCTCTCCTCCCTGAACCCAACCACGTCATGTTGAACCACCTCTACGCACTTTCTATCAAGGTGAGAGGCCAGGGCATGTTCTTCACACTCACAGCTTTTAGATCACCATGTAATATGCTCACTTGTTTCCCATCTCCTGTAGGATGGAGTGATGGTGCTTAGTGCTACACATCGTTACAAGAAGAAATACGTGACTACTTTGCTGTACAAGCCAATATGAACGTCATAGTACTTTTGACCAATTGTTCTGGGCCAGTGCAGTCTCAGAAAAAAAATTCTTCTCTTAACCAAATGTGCTCCTGCTCTGTGCTGTAGCAAATGAACTCTGATTTTGTATTGTCTCTGAGACTTCCAAGTTGTCCTATATTTGCCTTATTTTCCCAGTCCCACCTTGGAAGTTCTTGGAGATGGCAGCTTCATGGCAACTAGACAGATGGCAAAGGTGTCAATGCCCATTGTCAGCTCAGTTATAAAACCACCAATTTAATTAGGCTGAAAAATGTGAGGGCAGCCACAGATTAAAGGCCTTTAGCAGTGAGGCAGACTCTAAGAAATAAACAAGCCAGCCCAAAGTCTAGAAACTTCAGGATTCTTGTGGAATCTTATTTGACCTCAACACTCAGCAAGCAAGCCCATTACTGCTTTCATAACTCATCAAACACACAATTATTTCAGTAGCAAGTTCCAAACTTGCATGGCTGAAATAAGTGTGAATATTGATGATCTTTTTGTAGCAGCCTTTCTAGGCAAAAATCAGCGACACAATCACCAACAAGCTCATTTTTATTTTACAGTAGACTGGGGTGCACTGTTTCTACTGTGAATAGCTCTGTAGTTTTTCTCTTCGTGAGAACTGAAATACAACTTTTCCCCTGTGGAATTTCTGGTAAAGACAATTGTTTTTAATGGCTGGATTTTTCTGTAAATCATAAATGTGTCTTGCAGTAATCTGCTTTTTGAAACCAATTTCTCTTGCTGTCACTGATAAGGACTTCCTTAAGCTGGGGTAGGTAGCTGTGAGGAAATCGATACATTCAGTGTGGGGATTAGTTCTTCAGTAACAGCCTGAAGGTGGCCGTAGGTCACCTGTATGGCAGTGGCCAAACTTGCCCCTTGGTGTAAGCAGTTGCAACACGCTGGGTGCAGCAGCACTGCACCCTTCTGTCCCCAGGGCTAGAGCTGGGCCTCCGCTCCAGGTTGCAGCATTGACCGTGGGTATGAAATCCCTGGTGCTTCTGCAGCCAGGGCTGTGGGGATCTCTGCAGCTTCTTATTCTGTTTGTATTTTCTAAGTGATTATAGTAACGCCAGGTTGCCTGTACTTGGTACTCACAGCCTGTTTTATCCCAAAACAAATGCAACATTAATGCAAAACTGCCTGCCAGTGTGCCTCGGGCCTGCCCTGGAGGAACCAGCTCAGGAGGTGACCTGCTGGGTCCTTCCTGCTGTTTGTTTTTTGGTGCCTGAGGGTGCCAGTGACTGTGCCAATGATAACCAGCCCCCGCCCGACTGTGGGGAGAGCACATTGCACAATCAGTGAGGAGTTTGTGTGGGGACAGAAGCTGCAGCAGCCAGCGTTCAGTGGAACCAGCCACAGAGGAAGGGTGGTTTGCCATCCTCGGATCTGTTCGCTACCCTTGTGGCAATATCCTGAGTAGCTCAGTAGATCCGGGTATAGTGCAATGGTTTTCTCTGAAAACACTTTCTTCGTTCTGTGCTATGGATGGTATTTGGTATTCTGAAATACGTAATTGCTTTTGTTTTCAGCCTCTTTAGAAACAAATAAAACATTTTCAAGAAAAGTGGGTGACTTGCTTTGTTATTATCCTTCCCATCTTTGGTAACCTCAGCTTCCTTGAGTTTTTTTTTTTTATAACCCGTGATTGAATGATTGCAGTTTTGTGCCTCGGTGGATTGTACAAGCTTTTCATTCATAGATGCCGTTTGAAATACTTTGTCCGCTTGCATTTAATCAGTGAAGAAGACGAGGAAGGTGTGAGTGTGTATTTGTGATGTATCGTTTACAGGAAGAACAGGGGTCCAATTACAGGCTCCAGCGATCCGTTCCTTAGGGCTGAGAAACTTGGTATTGGCCTTAAGCCTCCCGCTGGCTTCTCTTTGTTCCAGGCAGCCACTCTTCAAGCAGACTTTTTTTTTCCAAGCCTTTCTCCTTGCCAGCACGTAATTGCAGGTTGGATATGGTTTGTGGCGTCACATGGATTAGGCATTGGATTAGGCTGTGCAGTGGGACAGCCTGCACCCTCTGTAATATTTGTTAGCACCAGAGAACGCTGACTTGTGAGGCGGTCAGGGAAGAGGCCGTGGGATGCGTGATCAGCATGTTCTGCGGGGAGGCCTGTGTGCGGTGCCGGGGCGGGGAGGTGGAGGGTCCTTTTAGCTGGAGCTGGTTGGGTCAGGGCGGTAAACAAAGATGCATCAATAGCAGAGAAGGGGCAGCAGGTTGGAACAGTTCCACTTAACTAATTTAACAGATTGCCTTTTGTTGAAATGTGAACGAACTCAGTCAAAACACCCAGAAGTTTAAATGTAGAAGTATATGCTGGTAGATAAATGTGTGACCACAGCCATTCTTTGTCAGTTCCCTGCCAGAGAGAAACCTGGTGCTTAAATAATACTAAATATTGGTGTTAAATAATGGCTTCTCCTTCCATAGCAGTGTCAGCAAAGGTTCTGATGTCTTGTAGGGCAATGGCGCTATTGCACAGGAGCGGCGTGGGGGGGTCTCCTGGGACACGCTTTGCTGCCGGCGTAGTAGGAGTGGTCATGGTCTGTTACCTGAGCTGTTTGGTGAACTGAACGAGGGCTCGGGGCCTGCGGCTTGGCGAGTTGTGGGCAAGTGAGCCCTGGTGCCTGGCTGTGCTCGTGTCTTTGCTTGGCGTATGTGCCACAGATAAGGTGTGGGAGCGCTTGGCCAGACACTGTGGGCCAAGGCACCAGCAGTAAATGCCCCCGGAGCGCGTGACGGGGCTGAGCTGTGTGCTGCAGGGTGCCGAACACGGCTTGAATGCTATGGAAGCAAACGAGGTGAAGGCGTTTGTGCAGCACTGAGTCGGTGTGGTAGGATAAGCATCAGCAGCGCAGAGGCACATGTGGGAAGGAATTTTTCAGCTGTGTTCGACGAAAAGTAGATGTGAGAATGTATTGGCAGACAAGTCATGCAGCGAGTCCTCTTAAATGCTTTTAGTGCCAGCAGGGAAATGATATGACAAGTTTCTTATTTGAATGATCTAGAACTAATTTTTTTTTGCTAGAAGAGAGGAGCTTAGCGGTAGCTTAATAAGTTTGGTTTGGGTTTTTTTTTTTTTTTCCCCCCAGTTGCAAAACAAATTTTTCACAAGTCAAAGACTAAAGAAGCAGAAAATTTGAGAAATGGAGAACAGAAAGGAAGGTGAAAGTATGCAAGACTTATGGACTTGGTCTCAATAATTCTCGCTAAGCTTTGTGGATTACATATATGCGTGACTCACTCCAGGCTCTTCATCAGTGTTGGTGTGGTGGAGCCACAGGGCAGAACCAAATATGTTACAGAAAGACAGCTACTCCTTCAAACCTTTGGGTTTTCTGTGGGTTGGGGTTTTTTTTGTTTGGTGGTGTTTTTTTTTTGTAGTTTGCAGCCTATAGCCATGTCTCAGATGGTAAAGAGCACTTGGTACCTGGCGCGCAGCCGGCACTGCACCATTAGCTTTTGCAGCCAAAAAAAGCTTTGTTTGTTTGCCCCAGAAACCCGGGTGAGGGGCCCAGGCTTTGTGACCAGCAAGCAGCCCAGCACCCCACCTGCGGGCTTGTAGGAGTAAGTATTCTGTGGCTACCTCCGCCTTTCTCTGCTTGCCTGGGTGAGTGAGCCCAAGAGCCTCTCCCAGACGGAGGGGGGCAGGCACAAGGTGGCCTCCACTGACATCTCGCAGGAGCCAGAGCCGCCCCCAGGTCCCTTTCTCTTCCG